>NC_049209.1:26170092-26357592 GCF_013347855.1 Anguilla anguilla
ATGTGTGTGTGTGTGAGAGAGAGAGAGAATGTGTGTGTGCGTGTGTGTGTGTGTGTGATAGAGAGAGAATGCATGCGTGCATGTGTGTGTATATCTGTGTGTGTGAGAGAGAGAATGTGTGTGTGCATGTGTGTGTGTGTATGTGTGCATGTGTGTGTGTATGTGAGTGTGTATGAGAGAGAGAATGCATGTATGTGTGTGTGTGTATCTGTGTGTGTATGTGTGTGTGTCTAAGTGGCAGAGAGGTAAAGGAAATTTTATCCTCACAAGCAAATTCACAGATCAGAGTTCGCCATCTTACGCAAGAGGTGCTATGGTGGCCTCCAGGTCTGCAGGTCAACTAGTGCTCAGTTTTGGGTGCTCTGCATGACCACCCTTCTTTTCTGCAGTCTCTGCATTCTGGGGTTTGTGTAGTAAGTGCACAGTAATTATAGTTAGTATATTTAAATATATTTAAGTCAAATGTTCTTCAATGTTCTTCTTGCACTGTTCTTCAATGTTGAATCGGAGCAAAAATCAAAAGCGAAATATTAATTTCCATCATAAATGATGGAAATATCTGAAATCAATGTGTAAGATTTTAGAAGTTTAAATCTGAATCTACCGAAGCTTCTTAAAACTGTATTTCAGAACATGCAGGCATTATTTGTACTGCTTATTCAGTTATAATTACATCAATTAACTTTACTTGGTGGGGTAAGTATTTTGCAAATAAAAACTATGAATATCATGAAAAACTGGATTGGTACAAATTTGTCCTGTGGAAAATAGTGGGATAGCCTAAAAATTGAACAAAATAGTACCATGATGCCCCCTATTTGAACAAAATAGCACCATGATGCCCCCTGGTGTTGACTCAGTGCTATATACATTATTTGGATGGAAAACTACTACCCTTCAATTAGTATGTGCACCTGTGTCTGGCCTGGGTTTTTCAGTATACACTTTTTGTAAACTTTGTTTTGTTCTTAGTGCTCTGAGAAATAAATCACTGTTCAGGTCACAAGTAAAATGCACTGCTGCGTACTGAAAGAATCAGGAAAACTGAATTTTCATTCTCTCCAAGCCCTCTCCCTCAGTCAGCAGTGAGACAGTTCAGGCCCTGGTACTCTAACACCTGGACTGCTGTAATTCCCCTCTTCCTGGTCTCCCTGTCTGTGCCACTTAGCATTTGCTGCAAATACCGAATGCAGTGCTAACTTGGCTATGTTAAAATGTTCCAAAGCATACTTATCACACCCCTTCTCATCCAACTTCATTGGCTGCCTGCCTGTTACTGTTACACTCACATCGAGTGGAAAACCTTGGTATTGGCCTACAGGGCAAGTAACAGAACAGCTCCACCATCCAACCAATCGTTACACGCTGCTCTCCAGCCCGTCGCCCTGCGACTGGCTGTCTCCTCCCTCTGCAGTCACTCCTCCCAGTCACAATGCCTGCCTGTGCTGGCCTCCCCAGTGGTGGAACGAGCCTCCCAAATCCTAAGGCATCATGCCCATTCAAACTCAGATTTTTTACATTGATTTTTGGCCTCTTTCAGATATAGAATTTACATTTTTCCCCCATTTGTAATATTAATTAACGATGATCTCAGATTATGCAAGTCAAAAATATTCTAAATATGACAGAATATACTTAGGTAAACCTTGAATGATCATATCCAACGTTGCTATTTCCTCCCACAAGTCAGGTGGTATCAGAGATAATTAAACAGCCATAATAATTTGACCTGCAAGACACATCAGGAGTGGATAGAACTGAGAAGATGTAACAACTTTTTAACATTAGAACATCATTGTTGGCAACTTGGGGCGAAACAGTGGTGCAGTGGGTAGCACTGTCGCCTCACAGCAAGAAGGTTGTGGGTTAGAATCTCGGCTTAGGGCCTCACTGTGTGGAGTTTGCATGTTCTTCTCGTGTTTGTGTGGGTTTCCTCCCATTGTCCAACCAAAGACATGCCGATAGGCTAATTGGAGACTCTAAATTGCCCGTAGGTATGAGTGCGTGAGTGAAAGGTGTGTGTGCCCTGCAATAGATTGGTGGCCTGTCCAGGGTGTATTCCTACCTCTCGCCCAATGCATGCTGGGATAGGCTCCAGAACATCCCACGACCCAGGTATAATGGAAGGATATTGGCATCTGACGCTCTGCTGTACAGTGAAGGAGTTCAGGAGGCATTCAGACAGATGTGAAGGGAGGCTGCTAAGACCCTTAAACCACTCATTCTTTCTCTCTCGCTCGACACAGTACATAGTATCATAAAAAAACAAGTTTTCAACGAAATACAAAAATGCCAAGTTTTACTGCTTGATTGAGGAAATAATCAGCAGGCCTGCAGAATTACAGCTCCCTAGGTCGCAACTTGTGTAGCCTTCTGTTCTGCTCCGTTTTCTGTTATTTCGTGGAGATGCAGTTTTAGTGTTTGTAAGGTTTATAAGGCATTTTGATTATGTGCAGGTAGGAGTCCTATTCGGTGTTTTGCTAAGCGACATGAGTCAGTTCACGTGAGAATTGGAAGTTGTGAAAGCGGAAAACTTGATAGTGGAGAACAGGAGCAGACGCATATGTCACCAAGATTTGCATATGATAAAATAACAATTGTACTAAAGAAATTAGGAGAAATTATGAAATTGAGTAGTTGAAACAATATGTTTTAGCAAAATGGGCATGTAGGTGAAGGTTAACATTATCACAGACTATAGTGCGAAGTAAATGAAGTGACCAAGAGCGAGTTGGGTTTCCTTATCGAACGGTATCATATAACAACAGACGGTAAGAAGCGTCAGTCGTTGATGTGGTGGGTAAAGTAACGTGTGATATTGCGTAGGAAATCTATTGCACTGATGTGCTTTTTTCATGTTGACTACTAGTAGTTATAATTATGATGGAGTCATGATTTTAAATGTAATGTTTTAATTGGGAGTTGCAGACCGCACATACAATTGTTTGTATGTGGCTAGATACAGAACAGGGCGAGGTGTTAATGTAGAAACGTGGCTTTTGCTGATAACGTTTTCTACAGTAGGGTAAAGCAAATATAAGCGTAAGAAAACGTATTATAAATTATGAAATTATCTACCTGGGGGCAAGGCGGGATTCGATATTTCATGGTCAAACCTGTTCGTGGTTTTAAAGAAAAACATAGGTCAGTAAACACAGCTTAGCTCCGGTTGAATCCATATGGACTGGCGATCCGGCTATGGAGCCCATGGTCCATAGATTGTAACGCTAACCGCTAGGGCACGGCCATGGCCACGACCGGATTAACTGTTAGAAACAGGACATTTCTTGGATGACAGTGGCTCCCATTGAATCCATATAGCTTTGCAATATTGTAGCCGGTTAATACCTGCCATCCCAATTTGGTTCTGGTTCCATGCAGCTCTTAATTTCCTTGAAAGAAAGCATGGAATTCAGTTGTGGTGTACAGTACAGTTACACTTCCTCTTTTAATTGGATGTTAACTCATTAATGTCAACTAAATATTATCATTGGTGTCCTTATAGTTGTGATATTCTTTATGTTATTTTGTTATAGCATAGTTAATTGGCTTTAGTAATGTTGCATATATACTGGCTGATCTGGGAATGTTGGTAGCCATGTCTTAAATCAGGGACCTCATTCATAAAATGGCCTTGCGATTAAATTATCTTATATAGTGGCTTACACCAGCGTTTCCCAACCGGTGTGCCGCGGCACTCTGGTGTGCTGTCAGGCGAGGTCAGGTGTGCCGTGTGAACAATCCTTTAAAAAAAAATTTTATGTTCAAAAAAATGGACAAATCCATTCACAAAAGATAAAATAAATGTCATTCAAATGCATATTTCTTAATTAAAGCCCCAAAAGAACATTTAGGCCTACTGTTGGCACGTCACATCTGACACTGCAGGGTGTTTATTTTTTATGCTTTTGAGAGTGGTGTGCCATGAGATTCTGTAAATTTGGAAAGTGTGCCGCGGAAGGAAAAAAGGTTGGGAAACGCTGGCTTACACAATATAGTGGCACAGAAAGCAGTGACGAAGCAGTTATCTCTAACATCCCACTTTGTGGATATGATCATATCTTGACGTAAAGTTTATACTAAACAAAAGTGAATTACCTGCTGGTTACAGAAAGGTACTGCATGTTTGAGGGGCAGCAGCAGGCAATAAATTCCTGGATGGAATACAACCTTATTTAGAGGAAAATTGATGTTTTTGGCCTCATTGACAAGACGGTGCAACTGAGAAGCATGTTCACATGAGGACAAATTGTACTTGAATGTACTTTTGTTTTTCTACAATTGACATTTCTCTGGATAAGAGTGTCTGCTAAATGAACATTTTGTTTTGGTTTGCTAAACTGACTAAGGAAATCATCCTGGAGAATTTGGGCTACCCCAAAACCGAGGTTACATCTGCAGGCCTCATAGTTAATCTCATCTCCCTGCGATAGCAGGACCGTCATAAAACATTGTTCCAGAAGATTTTCCTTGGTTTAGGTCAAGGGGCATTATATAACGAATCTGAGCTGTGTGTGTGGGCTCAAAGGTCGCAAATGATATTCTGTAAGGGGACAACACTGCTTGCATGGGAAATGTAATCATGAGACAATGGTGGTTCTCTGGAGTCTGAGTCGCTTTGAGAGAATATATCTTAGAACTACAGCAGATCTTTCCAAAGAAGATAGAGCAGTCAATAACACTCAAAGAGCGACTTGTGCCACCCTGGAACGACAATTTAAGCAAAGGTGAGCAAATGTGGAAACAGGAAAGGACTCTCGGCCTCGCCACAGAGGAGGACCGTGTTGTTTTCTGCTCAGCGTCTGTGAGCTATTGATTAAATCAAACTGAAAATCCTGCACCCCGTGAAACTAGAATGGGCCTTCGCAGCAAATGCTTAGCTATTTATAAGGGCATTCCTGATAAGATTAGTGACGTTTACCCACTCCACCCCTTTTCCTTCCAATTCTGTTTCATACTGTGAATTATAAAGACTTTTATTTTAGCTGGACTCATTGACACAGTGGCTTGGTGCAGGCTGTAGTTACTTAATCAGTAACCTAAACAAAGCTGTTTAAAAAAAGTTGTGAAACCTTGCTTTCATGTATTACTGAGAGTACTCGTGCGCAAGGTAAGACAGGGTCTCTCTCTCCCTCTCTCTCTCTCTCTCTCTCTCTCTCTCTCTCTCTCTCTCTCTCTCTCTCTCCCCTCTTTTTCTCTCTGTGGCGTTCCCACAAGAAACTGGGCTCTTGAAGCAAGAATGGAGAAGCCAGGACACTCAGAAGTACCCGGTCCCCTACCGGGCGCCGGGCAGGTCTCCGAGGAAACCGGTCCCAGTGCCAAGCTGTTCTGCTGCCGTTTTGTGAGGCGCTGGGTCCCCCTGGCTTACAGAGAAGAGCTATACCAAGTCCTGCGCCTGACTGGGCCTCTGGTGAGAGAGGCTTCCCTTTCCAAACTTCTCTTGACAACCCTGCTCGGTTTGAAGATTAACGGCTTATTTTTAAAGTCATTGATTACGAGTGTAAAAGATCCATTGTTTTAACTTAATCAAATGTGACTTAACGCAATTGAACTGTCGAGGAAAGTCGTGCAGCATTCAAACTCTTTTTCAGGAGTCACAGGCTAGAGTTAGGTCAGTTACAGTGGTGAAAGAGTAACGAATGGTGCAGATTCTCCTCTGTGAGTCTGTCTGTGCTGTGCTCACCGGTGGAATTAACTAAACTCTCTGACCATGTGCTGTCTGTATCTTCAACGGCAGAGCACTGAGTGCCTGTTCAGAGTGATGTAAACAAAAGCAGGCTTCTGAGGCGGAGGGTTGTGTCTTTGGCTTTTCAGCTCAGCGCTCAGTGAATGGGGCATGTGCGAAATGCCCTTTCAGCCAGTCACCGCTGAGAGAAGTGGTGGCAGACACCTCGTGGCATGCGTATTGAGCTGTGTATGACAGCTGCTAGTAATACCTGAGGCAGAAGCCGGCTGCACTATGGACACAAAATAGCTGAATGTGCACGTCCCATGCAGTTATTATACATTGCATATTTACTGCTAGTAATTCTGCTGGTGCATTGTGACGTTGTGAAACCTGCTGTGAAGTACGAGAGTCACTTTGATGTTTCTCACCTTGTTGGACCTTGTGTTGGTGGAATTGATGTGCGTCTGTTTGCCTCAGTACCATTTGTCTGGTCTACTTCTGTGTCCTCAGCTGGCATCACGGATTCTGAACTTCCTGCTCTCATTTGTGATCACGATATTCTGTGGACACCTGGGAAATTCTGAACTGGCTGGCTACGCCTTGGCCTCTGCGGTAGTGTCTCCTATTCCTTTGCTTTGTTGGCACCCTATTCGGGTCAGTATGTGAATATTTTACTGCAACGGGTCAGGTTATGGTCAGTGCTTCAGTAACACCGTCCTGCTCTGGACTTCCACTGCCTGGCTTCAAGCCCTGCCCCCTAAGCACTTTACACCCAGCCATTAAGGTTGCAGTGACGACACAGATTTAGATTGCCATGGCGACATTTGTAACAAGTCATATACTTTATATCTTGGGCCACCTGTTGATGAAATTAAATAATAGTGACAAATGTCATGTCAAGTCTACATACTTGCTTTGGATAAAAGACAGCTTTAAGACATCTTTGAGCTGGTAGGTTGAAACGTGGCTTTTTAAGGGTTATAGTTCATTGTGAGTTTCCTTGCAACATGATAGGACAGACAGATATGTAAAACATATCTGTCTGTCATCTCTTGATTCATCTATGGCCACAGATATGCTGTCAGTTGTATTGGTCACTTCTTTCATTTTAAATTTTATGCAAAAATAGTGGTCGGCAGCATATTCTTCTGTCATAGCTGTCTGTCTTATAGAACTGTTCCACAGTTTACTATGTGCTGGTGGAAAATGCATGTAATCCAAGATTATCCAGTCATTACAGTGGAACATTTTTGATTTAAGATGGCATCTGTTAAATCTTGAATGACATCCAGCTACTGACTGATGATCTCTGTCCTTAACTGAGGCATGTTGTTAATTATCAGTGTTGTGAGAAATTTTTGGTGCAGGTTACAGTATTTGTATTTTTTTCTTTCTTTCCAGGGTATTCTATGTTCATTTCGTATAGTTAGGCACCAGACCTGGGTCAAATACACATTTGTTTTGGATTCAGACACTTTTCTACACTTCACTGATCTTGTCTGGTGTATTGGTCAATAGAGCACAGAAAGGTTTTTGAATCCAAAACAAATACATATTTGACCCGGGTCTGTTGGGCACACACACTAGTTTTTTATTTTTATTTTTTTAACCTAAAATTCAGTCATCCCTCAGCAAGAGGTCGCCAGAGCCTTCTTGTCAATCAATTATCATATTGCTCCTCTCCCGTAATCTACAACAATTGCCACTAATTAAGTATGGAGGATGATTGATAGCATTGCTCCACACTGTCTTACACTGCTTTCAGGGTATAGACACTCTAAGCAATGGGCAGTAGACATGAAAATTCAAATGCATTTCCTGCACCAAAATAGTTAAATAAGACTAATCATAAAAATGAAACAGATTGCCGTAGTGTAGGCTTATAAGAACGATGGGCTAAAGATGAACTCGAATGAAATAAAAATGCAACATTTAAACATTGCCATTGTATTTGATCATGATCAGCTGTTTCCTTTGTCATCCTTGGGCAGTGCTTAGAGTAAACCTGTCCATAGAAAGCGATGCATCTTTCTACATCAACGGAGTTGGACTGCTTGTACAATATCTGGATTGATTTCTTTCCAACTCTGTGTCATAACTCCCCAATAGTCGGTGCAGTTCCTTGTTCATGCACCAATAATTTATGATCAAGTAGTTTGACAAATAGCCTACAGGCTAAGGCTAGTCAAATCATTGAGTCTAATAAGGTTTCATTGTAGGATTACGCTTTCAACATGTAACCCAGACAAATGCAGTTACACTGTTGAAATCAACCTCAAAGTTCAATAGGTATTCAATAGGTACTGAGTTGTACCTTGCAGCCTTAATGTACTCAGTGCTGGCAAGAATAACATCATTTCCTTGCATAATGAGTACAGGGACCCCTGGAGTATAAGAATTGAAATAGCTTAAATTCCTACAGGTCTCGTGATAGAAACTGGTGGCCCTACTTATATAATTGACGATAGTAATTAAGAGTATAAGTACATAAGTAAATCTGTCATGGAATTACGGAGGCATGAAACCAATGCAAATGATTGTTTTTTAATGTTTCAGACTATTAATGTCACAACAACTGCTACTGGATGTGGACTAGCGCTTGCATGTGACACTTTAGTATCACAAGTAAGTACATTAACAAAAGTGGAAAGCTTAGTTATGGTTCTGTTGTGCAGTAGCACATATTTCTTTGCTTGCAATCTATAATAAAGAATGCCTTGGAAATAGTTAAATTGAGTCATTGTCACATTGATGCACAATTTGTGATATCCATTATTACAATTACATATTCAAATTAATACAACAATTTCCTATTTAAAGTAATGTTATATGTACTCACAAAGAGCAATAATAATAATTTCTCATTCAGAGTAAAGCTGCATTTAGCCAGACTAAGGTTAGGATTCATGATCCACAGCAACGTAAGCCTCTGCAGAGCAGCGCTGATGCTGGAATGTTCTGGAAAACAGCAGGAGGGAATTCATGGCCACGTCATATCACAGTCGAGTAGTCTTAGTAGAATAATTTGACTTTCTGAAAGCGTATTTGATTTTCACTGGAGGCCAGTGGCTACAGGCTTTACAAAACGTATTTGCTGTATCCCAAGTGAAGTTTTTTTCCCCATCTCTGTGTTCTGCCCTCTCTCTGTTTCCATGGTGATGTCCGACAGACGTTTGGGAGTAAGAACCTGAAGCGTGTGGGGGTGATCCTACAGAGGAGCATACTAATCCTGCTGCTGTTCTGCCTCCCCTGCTGGGCCATCCTTATCAACACCCAGTCCATCCTCCTGGCTCTGCAGCAGGAAGCAGAAGTAGCCAGGTAACGGATATGCTGCGTACCTGGAGGCAGCTAACACTGATCCTGGAGTGCTAGAGACATTACTAGAGACCCAAAATAACCATTACGTCATGACCATTGCATTTTCCCATCCATATACAAAAATCGGAGGCTTTGGCATGTAAAACCATAAAGCAGCAGGGGTCCACAGCCCTGGTCCTGGAAAGCCACTGGATGCATCAGTTCTTGTTGTTACTCCGTGTTAAATCAATTTATGAATTAATTAAATCGATTAAACGGTTTACTCACCTAGCCTGGTTTCTTTGGGCTGAAATGGTTACTGATTTTACGGTGAAAACGAACACCAGCCGGCCTGTGGCTCTCTTGGACTAAGGTTGGGGACCCCTGATACGCCATTCCAATTAAATGACACCGTCACATGCCCATGTGACATCCCTGGGAGGGAGATGCGGCAGTTCCCTTGGAAGCGCCGTTGGTTGCCACATAGAGAGAGAGAGCACACCCACACCAAAATAAAATCAAATAAATTAACATTTTAAATTGAAATAACAAAGACAAAAGAAAGTTTCTTTCTTTTCTTTGTCATAATCTTGCTGCACTTTCACTTTCCTTCTCCTCTTTATCCTCCTTGTCCCTAAATTAGCATTTTCCCCCTAAAAAATCAAATCAAACAACACGAATCTTGTATCAAAATGGCGAGTGAAGGGGCTAATTTAGTGCACTTTACTTGTGTTGTCAATGGATTGGATTCCATTGGCTTTACAGTGGATTTCATGACCCATTATCTTTATGATATACGGCCCGAAAATCAAGAAATCCATTTTACAATGTGGCTTGTGAGGCAAGGAAATAGAACAGGAATCTGACCACGGAATGACATATGGTCTTTTGAATCCACTTAAGCTGTGAGAATTAGCAAGAGATCAATTCACTTGAACTGACTTCATGACAGAAAGAATTATGCTCCAAATACATTTTTATACCCAAAGGCCTGTGCCCTCCTCTGTCACAACCAGCAACATTAAATCAGATTCGATATAGAAAATATCAGAAAATGGAATGAAATTGGTTTTTAGTATTTTAGTCTTATAAAAAGGTTTTGTTTGCATATGTAGCAAATGTTGCATAGGTGCTAGAAAGAAGAAAATATGCTATAGTGTATGAAGAAATACTGCCACATACTGCCACACTGCTAAATTGCTAGTTTTTGTGCTGCTGATAAAATGAGTGCCAATAAAACTTAACAGTTAGAAAGAGATGTATAGGAGCACACTATTTTATTTTATTCTTTAGAGCACATTGATAAAGGTTCAACAATAATATCAGCTCCTATTTTGGGCAATGTTCCCCAAAGCATAAGATAACATCATGAGTTTACCTGCCCTTTAGAAAGTGGAATGGCTCTGCCTTTTCTTTTGGTTTCTTTTCCCTTCTCTACCTGACATCACCAGCACAGCTAAGAGGGAATGCATGCAAAATGTGGTGTATAGTATGCAATGTTAAATATAAATATAATAATGCTGAAACTATTCAAATGCATTAAACCAGTTAAACAACTTAAGTATCCCTTGCAGAATTTAAATATATTTCTGTGGCTGTTCAGCATGGAGAGCACAGTTTACAGTACACTGGGATCTCAATGGATGGTTCTGTTTGGGCCACGGAAATTCCATGGGTAGATTTCAGGAAATGGTGAAACCAGTTTACCAGAAAGTTTTATTTAACGAGTTACGTGTTCTTTTTGTTGTAAACCATAGAACTCTCTCCATTTCAGGATAGCTCATCTGTATGTGATTGCGTTCCTGCCTGCCGTTCCAGTAAGTAAGCACAGACATCACCAAGTGGTTCTGTCATGAATCATGTGTTTGTCAGTGCTGCTTCAGGCTCTCTCTTTGTTTTTTCCCAGTTTCACCCACAGCTTGTTGAACTGGGCTGTTTTCATTCAGCACTCTCTCTCTCACTCTGTCTTTCTGTGTGTGTGTGTGTGCATGTGCACAAGTGTTTGTGCATCTGTGTGTGTGTGTGCATATGCACATGTATTTGTGTGTGTGTGTGCACGTGTTCGTGCGTGCGCACGTGTGTGTGTGTGTGTGCATATGCATGTGTGTGTGTGTGTGTGTTCATATGCACATGTGTGTGTGTGTGTGTGTGTGTACTTATATGTGTATGTCTGTATTTTACAGGCTATGTTTATGCACCAACTGCAGGTGGCATACCTCCAGAATCAGGTACAGTGTTTCGGCCTTTTTTGCGACTGGGCCTTTTTTGCCTGGAGATGTTGTCATGTATATCTATAACCATGACATTTCAATTAGCTAGACACGCATTTCTGTGACGTGCCATGGAATTATGTAATCGATTTCATAATCTAAGAGAGGCCTGCATCAAAATGTACTCCAAAGTTAGTGATGGCAGGATGAGGCTTTGTGAACCAAAAATGGGCGGCCCCATTATTGGTGACTCAGTGATTTGATCCATTAATCTTGTTTGGCTGTGGAGAGCAAACTCTTCTGATTTGTCTCTGACCATGTCGATGACAGTTTGCCGTGGCTCCACCCATTATGGAATCCCTAAAACCTCACTCTTTCATCAATTTCCCATCCCCTACCTGAATTCTAGCAGCAATTAGACACCACAAAGTGCAAAACTCTTCATGGCATATTTGTTTTGCAGGCCACATTTGAAAACTGTTGCTTGTGTGTTTTTTATTTGCAGGGAATTATTCTGCCTCAGTTATATACTGCAGCAGTGGCCAACATCATCAATGTGGCTACAAACTATATCCTGATCTTCTGGATGGAGCTGGGAGTGATGTAGGTGTGCTGTTTAGTTTTCCTTGTGGGGTCAGGGTATAGAATACAGTACTGGGTGTTTTTTTAAACTCAGTTGTTAAAGATTCAAATCACAGGGACAACATGGTTCCCTTCTATTCTGCCTTGCAGTTGTAACACCTCTAATTGTTTGTATTCTTGTATCAATAATAATGAAAGTGTGCACATTTGTTGATAGAGGATCTGCTGCAGCCAATACCTTGGCTCATGTGACAATCTGTCTTCTCCTGTTTGCCTACATCCGCTGGAAGAACCTGCATGAAAAAACTTGGGGAGGTGAGCAGATGTTTGACAAACAATTCTGTAACTACTTGCAAAGGCTTTTGAGAACGTGCCAAACTGCCTATGAGCCAAGAATGAGTAAATCAAGTCTTGAAATGTCAGCTTCCAAACAGGTTTGTGGCTGTGTGTAATGTACAGTAATATCAGCTGTTTTATGAAACAGATGTTAATCAAACCAATTTTTTAACATTAAATTTCATTGCAGCAACATAGGAATGATGATTGTATCTGGGCCTCTTATTTGGCTCCCCCTACAGGCTGGTCTACTGCATCACTTCAGGAGTGGGGATCTTACATGCAGCTGGCCATCCCCAGTACACTAATGCTGTGCTTTGAGTGGTGGATCTATGAAATTGGGGGGTTCTTTGCAGGTACCTCCACTTCACCTGAACTGTAGACATAAACAGCGGTATTTGAAGCCTGCATATAGCAATAATATATCCAACCTAATGTTTTGCAAGTAACTTGAATGAATGCTGTTAGCCGGTGTAGAAAATGGCGATAAAGCATGTTAATACATGTTGAAATATGAAATTAAAAATGAAAGAAAATGTTATAATATGTGATATCACAAAGGACACAGCTATCATAAATATAGTAACTGTATAGTAATTGCACTGGATGACCAAACTTGTTTTTTCCAATAAAAAGAATTAAATTCATCTCAAAATTTCAGAGATGTTAGTATGTTCTGCACCGTAAGACGGAATTAGTCATAGCATTTCATTTTCTCCCCATAAACCTGAAATTGGTCCCCTGTCTCCTGCGTAGACTTATGGGTGTTAATTATTTAACCTTTCCCCTTCCGACAGGAATGCTCGGAGAGGTGGATCTGGCTGCTCAGCATGTGCTCCTGGAGCTGGGGGCCATAACATACATGGTAAGCTAAAGTAGAAATTCTTACACGTGTCTCAGTACTCAGTAACATAGCGACCAAATCAGTCAGACATTTTGGATTTTGTCACGGGGAGGAAGACAAGTTAGTTAATCCATTCATTTTAAAGTCTGCAACCTTGTTTCACTCCCAAAAGCAAGTAAACTAATTAATGATTGTCTCTCAGTACTTGGCTGTGCTATAACTTCATGTTCAAATTCTGTCAGATGTTAAGAAATGAAAAGAAGTCAAAAGAAGTGAAACAAAAAATAAAAGGGGAGTGAATTTATGAATTTAGGTTTTTTACTTGCCATTACTCCTGCCCTTTTAGCTCCAAAGACAGCAGTTAAGAAAATAAGAAGGGGGTGAAATTATAGCAGCGTGGCATTTCTTCCTCCCCATAATTTCACCCCCTCCCCCCCCCCCCCATATCTGCAATGCAAGGACTGATAGACACCAAATTACACCTTTTACAATATAATTTACAAGCCTCATATGAAGAGTAATGTGTTAAAGTAATAGAATTTAACAGCTGACAGTATTTGAAATATTTCAGACATCAATGTTCAAATATGTGATATTTAAATACTTTCAGATATGTGAAATAATCTGCTATTAAGTATTTAATAAACAAAATAAGTAAAATAATTTTATCTGAATGTGTATTTTCCTCATAACTAACATAAATAAATGTATTTGACATGATTATTTGACCCAGGTCTGGGGGGCGCATGCATTTGTTTGTCTTACTTGAGTATCTGTTTAGGGATTTTCTGTGTCTGTGCTGTGTTTATGTTGTGACTGTTGTGCTTTTTCTGTGTTTTGTTTTGTTAAATAGATGGAGCTTAATTTTCTGTTGTACAAATCAATTTGATGTGAATCACAGCTTGCATCTCAGTAATAGTCAGTAAAAAACAAAAACAATCAGGCGGTATATGATTATAATCATAACCTTGATGATCTCATCTCAATCTTGAGATCTCATTGAAGTTCATTCAGCCCTGTCCTAATCAAGCATTATCCAGACTGAAAGTACAAAGTCTGCCTGGTTACAGTTGCATCTGTTCTGCTTTAAAGTATTTTATTTTGTTGTGTTGTCTGTTGGGGTATGCTGGTGTATGCTTTATCTGTTTGGGGTGTGCTGTATCTGTGCTGGGGTGTACTGTATCTGTGTTGGGGTGTGCTGTATCTGTGCTGGGGTGTGCTGTATCTGTGCTGGGGTGTGCTGTATCTGTGTTGGGGTGTGCTGTATCTGTGCTGGGGTGTACTGTATCTGTGCTGGGGTGTACTGTATCTGTGTTGGGGTGTGCTGTATCTGTGCTGGGGTGTACTGTATCTGTTTGGGGTGTGCTGTATTTGTGCTGGGGTGTGCTGTATCTGTGTTGGGGTGTGCTGTATCTGTGCTGGGGTGTGCTGTATCTGTGCTGGGGTGTACTGTATCTGTGTTGGGGTGTGCTGTATCTGTGCTGGGGTGTACTGTATCTGTGCTGGGGTGTACTGTATCTGTGTTGGGGTGTGCTGTATCTGTGCTGGGGTGTACTGTATCTGTTTGGGGTGTGCTGTATCTGTGTTGGGGTGTGCTGTATCTGTGCTGGGGTGTACTGTATCTGTGCTGGGGTGTGCTGTATCTGTGTTGATATATGGACTGAGTTTGGGTCCTCTGTGTGAGACAGTTCCCTTTGGGGGTCCATGCAGCTGCCTGTGTCCGTGTGGGGAATGCACTTGGAGCAGGAAACACAGCCAGAGCCCTTATGACCTGCAAGGTGACACTTGTTCTTTCAGGTGAGTCTGTCTTCTTTTCTGGGCTATGATGTCCCTTATCGGTGTAAGCCACCCAACCAGAAAATGTACATTGACCATTAGGTGCTCACTTGGCGGCTGACTTCGGTTCAGTGTTCATTGTACACTACAGTAATCTGCTAGCAGACAGTTCATGCAAAGCATGAGATGAGATGAGAATCGGCTATTAAAGGGAAATTACACCCTAGATCACTGTTTTTTATTGTATTTTTTATTTTTTTTTGCTGTTAACGTGTTTGTATGCCTGCTTTATAATGAAACATTTTAATCTATGCCAGGATTAAATACCGGGTCTCATTACTCATTAGACTTCCTTGCTGGTCAGTCGGGTTAGTCCGGCCAGCCCGGTCCTATCCAGGCACATGATGTATCCTCCTTGAACTCTGGTGAAATTCATCTTGTGCACCGTCATGTGAAATGAAACTACGACACGTTTTGGAGAGCACGTGCTTGCCTACTCTTTCGTAACTGAGGACAGAGGTTGCTGCAGTGAGAATGGCTGGTGCACATGATTGACCATTCCAAACTGAGAGGACAGGGGATAAAGTGCAAAAACAGAAAATTAGTCGGTGAATGTGGCGAATGGGCTTGCCGCTAGAGGACCGCTGTAGGGCCAATTAGCAAAAATGTAGCGGATCAACAGTGGCCTGATAGGCATTGGTTTTCTACACACATACACTCTCACACACACACACATACACATCACCTGTCATGTGAATGACATCTGTTGTCCATAATTACACAGTCTAATGGCTGTTTGTTATTGTAGGTGTGCTAGCAATATTTCAGGGCATCGTTCTCGGTGCTTCTAAAACAGTGATCGGATACATTTTCACATCTGATGTGTAAGTATGAACTCACCACCTTTAAAAATAAAAATACAGCATATTTCCCATATATGGAAATCATGTGTAAATATCTATATATCCATCTTTAGCCTTTAGCCAGAACAACTTCAGTTTTAGCTTTTCTTTAAGGCAGCGTTTCCCAACCGGTGTGCCGCGGCACTCTGGTGTGCCGTCAGGCGAGGTCAGGTGTGCCGTGTGAAAAATCCTTTAAAAAACATTTTAATGTTGGTAATGGTGTTTATTTTTTATGCTTTTGAGAGTGGTGTGCCATGAGATTCTGTAAATTTGGAAAGTGTGCCATGGAAGGAAAAAGGTTGGGAAACGCTGCTTTAAGGGATGAAGGAGGTGGAAATCTACTTTGCACTTACTCCAGAACATCCTACAAAAGTTCAGTTATGTTTAGATCTGCTGATTGTGAAGGTCATGGAAAGTGTTTGACTACATCCTGGTATTGATGCAACCACACCTTTAATTTGTTTAGCAGTGTGTATGGGGGCTTTATGATCTTGGAATATGGGGACATCATGAAGGAATGTTTGCAACATACTGTAGGGTGCAACTAATCTTGTAAAATGGGTTCATATTCTCTGGCCATTACGCGTCTGTGCTGGGCAGTTATTGGACCAACTGCCATGAGATGGCTGCCCACACCATTACCAATCACCACCAGCGTGTTTAACGGTTTGTGGGCTAAAGGCTTTCTTCAGATTTCTCCAAGGATAAACCATATATTTTTCAGTACATGGCAATATATTTTATTGCTTGAGGGCAGTGTTCATCAGTTCAGATTTCATTTGGTAGGCGTAGGCTCGTCTGATTGTTGTTGTTTATGTTTTCTGTGTACATGTTTTTTGAAAAGTAGAAAAACAGAATGTTGCACTTCAGTTAAATGCTTGTCAAACACTCGATCAACACTTGTTTCCAGGAATATTGTGGAACTGGTTTCTGGCGTCTTAACAGTGTACATCTTCCTGCAGTTTTTCGATGCCCTTGTGGTGAGTAATCAACTGTTACCCTCTGGGAGTCAGTATTGTCAATATTGTTTTTTTTTTTTGCTGGGTCTTAAAAAAGACAAATTAATTATAATTAGATTATATTAGGTCAATTTTTAACTGAGTGAAATAATAACAGAGCCAGACTGAATGTGATATCATGGTCTCTCTTTAAAACGAGCATAGATCTTATTTCCAAGTTGTCCTTTAATTCATTTGAAAGATTAAACCATAAAAAATGTAATATTCATTTTAATATGATTTCATTAAATATAGTAAAGAGAGTCATTTTTTTGTTTAATTACATCTATCACAACATTACTGTGATTTGCAATGCCATGCAGAGAGATGCATGCATGAAGTATAAATACTTTTGACACAGTATGCACAGTATGTAGTGTTAATACCTTACCTGACATATTTAGTATTATTTTTCTTGTACTTCAGTATCACAACGTGTATGACATAAATATCTCCATCCATGAAGGCAGTACATGTCACATTCTCCACCAGACCTTCTTTACCGTAGGATGGATAACCATGCTTTCTGAAACCCATAAAACTAGTCCAGCTCCAGCCATTCTTGATGTGTCCAATATTTCACAAATGAATCCGCGAATGGCCAGGGGAGGGACTGCGATTGGTCGCTGTGAGCGAAGGCGTGAGTGCGAGCGGCCCATTCTTTGCTCTTTCACAGTGCGTCAGTTCTGGCATCCTCCTGGGCGCGGGGAAGCAGAAGATAGCCGCCATGGCTAATCTCATATGCTACTACTGTATGGGGCTCCCACTGGGCATCGCCTTGATGTTCGCAGCTGAGCTGAGAATAATGGGTACATTTCCTACTTCACACAGGAGAGCGTGTGCGCTCACACACACACTTGCACACACTTGCACACACACATGTTAATTCTTCATTTAGGTCCACATTTATAAAATACATCATAAGGGCCCAAATATATTTCAGTTGCTGTCTGTTGTCCTTCACTTGAGTAGCAGAAAGCATACCAGTAGGGATAAAGCAAACAAAACACACACACACACATACATGCACACACACTCGCACACGCCCATATGCACACACGCGCGCACGCACACACACACATACTCGCACACACACACTCGTACACACCCACACACACACACTCGCACACGCACACACACAAAGACACACACACACACACACACACACATATATATATACATTTATTGTTGTTTTTAGTAAAAAAAGGAAAAAGGAAAACTGTCTTCTGTTACTGGGTTGTCATTTTATCGCTATATGAAATATTTAATTTTAAAAAAAATTTAAAATTCTGGACAGCCTATACATGGATACTGTGATCCCTTCTTAGTAATCTTGATGGGAACTCTTTGATCATCAGTCTTTCCATTTCATTAAATGCAAACCCACAGAGATGGAATGGCAACACTGAACTATTTCTGATAAGTGCCTATAATTTTAGATGTCATACAGTATCAGCTGTAAATCGCACTGAGCTCTGGGACAGTTACCCTGTGATCAAAGGGAAGGAAATATATATGGACCCCCCCCCCATCCCCCCCGCCCCAGTATGGAACATAGCGGAAGACAGATTAATGAAAATCACACAAATTATATGGTCCTGTAATTTGGGATTATAGGGGCCAGGAAGTGCCTTTTTGCGTTATCTGTTATCTGGTCTGTCAATCTATGAATCTCCCAATGGGAGATGTGTGGATGAGAGTGTCACCCCCCCCCCCCATACCCCATGCCTATTTTTGTTTATCTCACTCATATTGTTTTCTGAAACTTGAGAGCTGTCCAGTCTTGAGTCCAGCAGTGTGTGGAGGACAGTTTCAGTGGAGGGCTTTGATGGGGACGTTTTTGAGCCTCACAGAATGAGTGGGGAAACTTTTCCTTGTTGTGGGGGGAACAAACTCCTTGTTGTGGGCAGGAGGGGCACACCCCCAGTGTTTGTGGAGGCAGGTTGATTCTTTTTCTCTTGCCAGGGCTCTGGATGGGCCTACTCACTTGTGTCATCGTGCAAAGCTGCTTCTTCATCACACTCATCTTCAAACTGAACTGGCAGAGTGTGACTGAAGAGGTAAGGAACGCTGAACTCTCTCACTCTCACTCTCTCTCTCGACTGTTCAGACCTCACAATGACCAGGTATTTAGCTAACCACACCACTGCCATCTTAATGTGTTCTGAAAAGAACTGATAGGTATTCATGTTATTATTATGGCAGGCCATGAAGCGTGCTGGGAAAGGTAACCGTGTGGTGCGTGTGGGGTCAAAGCGGCCCATTGGAGAGCCTGTGACAGACACCTTGGTCCTGGAAAGCACTGGAATCTTGGATCAGGCAACAGACAGCGGGGTGGTGAGTATCACTGAATAGCTTTGATTTTATTGGTTTGGTGAACTTGTCTTTTGATCTGATCAGCCCTTTCACCATAATAGCAACATTATATGATTTTACTGCAACCACCAACATAAACTTATAAAGTAAGGACTGTAAGTATACTTAGGGGAAATTTTCACAGACCCTATTTAGAATTTAGTCCTGGTCACATTGGCTTGCTGTATACAGCCCTACTTCAAGACTAAGAAGGTTCTGTCAAGTAAGGAGAGACAAAGCACATACTATGATCACAGTCGAGGGGCACCCATTGCCATAGTGAAGTCATAATTTAAAAAATCTATATTTATAACCTGCTTAAAAGTGAAATCATCATGTAAGAACACGATGGAAATTGTTTCAAGACATTCAGGCAGTTATTTGTCTAACATATCAATACAGATCACCAAAACCACTGTGTTAACCTACAGGAATTGGTGTTCCACTGTCTCTTCTAGAAGAGTGAGATTGATCCGATAATATTAATTCAAAGATAAACATGAAAACATCAGTCCATCACTCTTGGGGAAATAAGTTAGTTAGTCTGGGTAGATGTAGGCTAGAGGGCCAAATGTAGACTAGTAGGCCTAAATTAGGCTAGTGGGCCAAAATAATAAATAAAACTCAGATGCAGCAAGGCAAGCCTACAGTAGGCCGTCAGAGCCTGTGCCATCCACTCTGTGCATCAAACCTAATCAAACCAAAACCTGAAATAAAGGGCATCACTGTCTTCCTTGGAAATAATCTTCATTCTCCTAAGACCCGTCAATTAATTTTGTCCCACGTCCCAAATCCAAAGAACCATACACTTTGATGTCCATTACAAGGAACATTCAATAAAAATAAGATAATATTAAAAAAAAATATTTTCACTGAAATATTTTTTTTTTCCCTCCAAGCAACTTAGCATTTTTAAGACAATTCAGAAAAGCACTCCACCGACACACCTGATCACAACATCACAAGACAACCCGCATCCCTGACTACAAGAACAGGCCAAGCAGCAATTTAGACTTGGACTGCATAAAGCCTAGACTAAAACAACCACAGAGGGCTCTGGCACTATTTAATGGCCAGGAAGGTCCAATCAGCTCTTACAGAAATCAAAAATACTGTTATCAGTGCAACTGATTGGAAATGGTGGATATGGTGCCAGTAATGCAATTTTCATCTTCTTCTAGACACAGACCGTGAATGACAGGGACAAGGCGAGTGGTTACTCTCCAGTGAGCACTCAAGAGCAGGGCAGGGCAGCCCTTGTGGAGCCCAGCAGAGCACAGGAGGTACCGGGGGATGCTGAGGGGGCAGGGGAACCAAAAGCCCTTCTCTCTGTCACCCAGCTGGTCCTGCGGCGGGGCCTGACCACGCTTGCGGCCGTCCTAATCTTGGTTGCTGGGGTGGCGGCCCATCTCGTCCTCCCTCCTCCAGACACGCCCCCACAGGGCAACCTCACCCTCGACTGGAGCAACTTCTCCACCCCAGCGCCACCTCTCAACACATCCCTGCTGATGTCATGAAAAATAGGTTCCCCCTGAAAAACGAGTTCCCCTTGTCATAATGACATCACATGTCATAGGGAATGTCTGTTCCAGCGAGAGCAGACATTGTGGAATAAGCATGATACAACTAAATAGTTGATGTGAACAAAATGACTTGGAGGCGCAAACATTGTATAAAATGAACTTGAGTTTTATCTTAGGAAAATTTTAGTTTTGAAATTAATTTGATGTACCATGTGCCCGAAGGAGCACAATGCAAATGAATAATGAACTAAAAAGCAAATATATTGCTGACTAGTCAGCATGCAGTTATTAGCTAGCTAGCCCACCATAAATCCTAACCATCTCATTTCCTCCCCCCCCCCCCAGTCCTCTAGTTTAAAAAAAAAAAAATCAGACAGTGTGATTGTGGACTTATTTGAAATACCAGCTGCAGTGCAATCCATTTTTTGATGATTTTTCATTTGTCTGCGTAACTAATTCAAGTGACAAATTTGTCGTGGTTAAGATAAGGAATGTAAACTAGTGGGCTGAATATAGTTGCTCAACTTACACAATAGCAGAGAAATCTGTTTGTATGACTTATCAAATGACATTTATTGGCCTACTATGCTTTGTCTTTACATTCTTGAAAAGTTTCAAAATTTTTAAGTTATAACATGCAAGAATTCATATTTCTGATCCACATGACATACACCACAATGTCTAAGCAGGGTCCCTCAGTCCAGTTTTGAAATTCAGTTGAAGGTGATACCATGAGCTAAAACAACTGGGGCGGAATTATAGAAGGGTGTAAGTGTACAGTGGGGACCAAAAGTCTGAGGACACAACCAACAAGAGTGCAAATACTTCTTATTCAAGGATAAGTAATACGTCAAAAAGTTTATATTTATAGTCTAAGAGCACATTAACAGGTAGAATGGCATATATTCATTCAATTAATAATGGTTTTAATTGTTAATAGCCCATATGTTTGCATATTGAGCTTTAGGAACACATACTTGTCAGTATTTGAATGGAATAATGGGTGTGGCAACAAATAAGAGAAATGCTTACCTTATGGTGGATATTCTCATAGCTTCCCATCTCACATGACTGTTAAATGTGAAATGTGTTGCAATTTTAGTTTGTAACTGTTGTCAATAATGTATTTTTGAGTAAGAAGTGTGACTGGAGTATCATAATTGCATGATTCCTTGATAAATAATTAAAACAATGGGGACTTTGTAGTGTCCTCAGACTTTTGATCCCAACTGTACGTCTGCCATTGAACATCCTTAGCAAAATGAAGTTAATCATTAAAAGGTGGATGCATTGTACCACCTGGAAGCACTGGTACTGAAAAACAACAACTATAGTACAAGGCAATATAGCTGCAAGTTGTGATCCTGGGTGCCAAACACCAATGCCACAGTTATCAGCATCGAGCAATTGGCACATACACACAAAAAAGGAGCATATTCGAGATGGCTTACTTTTCATCAGCAGAAGCTGCAGATACAAAAGTAGTATTTATTTTTATTAGAGTTTAAAATGTGTTTTATACTTTTGAAAGATATGCTATTAGAATGCATTGCTGAATCAGGAACCAATTATATAAATTGTACAGTGGAACTGTTTGGCCCATATGCACCAGAATTAGACCATTGCCAATTTCTTCCACAAGAATGCCAACTGTCCACTTATTTGTGCCTGTGTTCAATATATTTGTAAGACTATAATTTCACCTTTGTGCAGACAGAATGAGATGATTGTTCAATGACGTTCATTAACATACAATCACAAAAAAAAACCCATAATAGGCCATAATTAATTAGCCATAATCCAGTATTTACTGTTAAAACAATCGTATGCTGTAGTATATGTAGTTTTAATGGGACAATGATGTGATTTTTGTGTCCAAATAAAATACTTTGGAAAAAAAAAAAAGAGAACATTACATATACTATGTTGTGTCTGCTCTCCTTTTTTTGAACCATAAATGTGTTTATTGTGGCTCATGGTCACATCAGGGACTTTTGTATGGTCTAACCAACATATTCCACAGGAGAGGTCGCTTGTTGGCTGAGAAATGCAGCAAGAACCTCAGTCTGCTCATTATTTAAAATACAGTAACGGACAAGAGGACTTAACAGAATAATCTCAGTACATAGCTTGTGGTCATGATGCAGTTCACAAGCTAACTTGTTATAGATACATAGCTGTCAGACTGTAGCTACGCTAAACTAGCACTTGTGAAGGAAGGAACAAATATATTAGCAAAATGGTAGAGCGGTCTTCTTAAACAGGTGCTCCATCTCTTCAAAGGCACCTTAAAAAAACAACCCTTCTCTCCCTCATTTTGCAGGTCTTGAGGCATACACCTTTACGATAACACTAACTACATTGTGACTTTGCCTATTGCTAGTTATAGTGGTGTTTGCTTATCATAATGTACTTTTGGAAGTCATTTCGACTAAAAGTATCTGCCAATTGACGAAATTGTAAATTGATACATGACACAAACCACAGCACACCAGCAGTTTTCTGGCTTTCATTTTAATAAGCCATTACAGTCTCACAGAATTTTCTACATGCCAGTCATTAATGGCAAATGCATTCTTCAATGTAAGAACAAATGGAAAAAAATTTAAAAAAATCAATAAAAACAGCATTTAAAAAACACTTTTTAAAAAGGTAATAGGACACTGAGTTGCCTGCAGATGGCAAGTTCAACTTGATCACCACCTTTCAGACTTTTCCCATCCCCAACTTTGTGAATGAAGACAACCCAGTGATCTTCTGTCAGAATTCAAGAATGTTTTGATAAGTTAACCCTTTGGATCCTTCAAGCTGTCAGTTTCGTAGTCGCGTTCTCGGATGCAAGTCTTGGAGGAACAAGGCCCGGCCCGGCTTCGACTCCTTACTTGAGGAGACGGGGGAGCAGGATGCTGCAAACGATTCCCGCTGCCAAGAGGAGCAGCATTCCAAACGTGGCCAGCGTCCGTCGCAGGAGCAGCTGCCTGAAAGACAGCACCACGGCCACTGTGGCGCGAGCCTGCTGAGCCCCGCCCTCACCCTCCCCCAGCCCCACACTCCGCTTCTCCAGGTCCTTACAGCTCTCCCCAGGGAGCCCCTCAGTCTCCTGGGCCTCCACAGTTAGGGCTGGAACACATAACGATAGCACATTAACATATTATTATTATAAGAAGAAGAAAAATAACTGATGCTGCACAGTATGATTATATGTTACATTTAATGTTGCACAACAGCGATTCCAGTGCATATGCTCTATATATATATATATATATATATATATATATATATATATATATATATAAAAATAAATAAACTACTACTATGAATACTAATAATCTTAATCATCCTTATGTAACTGCCAATATAATTATATCAACGCACCGAATTATTTGTAGTTACTACTACTGCAACTTTTAAAAATGATAGTATCATCACCCATGCTCAATTGATTTATATGTATTAATACACACACATGCACTCATTTGCACTACCACAGTGAGATTAGAGTGACAGGGCTCAGGTAATCCCTTCATGGGTGTGCGGAGTCTTACCCAGGGAGGAGTCCAGTTTATCCAGTGGATGGCCCTGCTCTGCACCCTCCTGTGCACAGGGAGGGGGCTGCACCCCAGCACGAACCTGCGCCTAGCAACATAGCAGCAGAGCCCTATCAGTGCACCTGAGTGCGTGCATCTTCATCACTAAACATGTAAATGTGGAAGCTTTATGGCCACATTACTGGGTACAGGCAGTGATCTTCCATTTTGGAAATAGGTATACACATACAGTACACAAACTTGTTTGATTAATTAGATGCCTTTGTTATGTGCATTTCAGATGCAAGATAAATTCTATGCACAGACAATTGGAGAACAACCAAATTTCTACTATAGCGAAAATGTACAATCTTTGTCCCAGAGAGCCACAGGTAGTGCTGGTTTTTGTTTTCGGTTCAACCAAAGAAACCTTGAGAAGTGAGCGAACACAGATGAAGAGTGAACACAGATGAAGAAGGAGGGGGGATATGAATAAGAGAAAGAGAGATGGAGTGTATGAAGAGAAAGAGGAATGGGGGGAAACTCACTTCTTCAGTGGCCTTCTTCCAATTGAGTTTCACCAGGAATGTGATGAAGAACACACACTGCATGATCACACACAACATGAAACCCGTCCACAGCCCTGGTGAGTTTGGGAGAAGGGGGGAGGGTTGGTGTCATTCAACATATAAGACTTGCCTAAAACATCCACAAGACAGCCAGACCACATACACAGGGGAAGAAAACGGAAATAACAAAAGATTACAGAGGTTACACAAACATAGGATAGACACGCAGTGACAGGCCGTGTGTAAGAGAAAGGGGTGGGATCAATTCCATTACATTTCATCCCCATAGATATCCCCATAGAACGGGAATATTTCAATTCATCAACTGAATTCCAAATAATCTCCTGAGTTGATTGAAGTGAAATGGAATTTCTCACCCCTAACATAGAATGGATTATTGATTTTTTTGGGAGGGGGGGGGGGCACAGCCCCCTAGAACACAGGGCATATAAACACACCAGCGGTCACATTCTTCATCCTCACCTATGATCCCCAAATTTGCAGCAAACATCAAGGATGCTCCGATGGGAAGGCCTATGAAGTAGTATCCCACCAGGTTACAAAGGGCCCCAATGGCCTGCTTCCCGGCCCCCCTCACAACGCCTCCCGTTACACCCTGAAGAGACAAAAGCGGGGCGAACAAACGGAAAACAGCACTGATGCTCACCACATTAATGATATTATATCACAGCAACTGCTTAGGCAGCAGACATCCCAACCTATATAATTTTATGTCAAACAGCTGCAGCTAAGAAGCCATACCTCCCTATATGCATCCAATGTAAAACTGTAAGTCAACCAATTGTGGATTTGGTTAGTACATGGATGGGAGACCTTCTGGACAAACTAAATTGATGTTGGAATAGTAGGGATGATAATCCCTGATGTCCTGGTCAAATCTCCACAAGGAAACGGTCTAACATCAGAACACCTAACCATTCACTACATTAGATTTTCCATTCAAGCCCATGCATTACCTACCCATTTCCACCATTCAGGGTGTTAATGGAAATAAGAGCCAAGTTCTCAGTTGAATTTAATTTAACCTCCAGGTTAAATTAAAAATAACAATGCAGACCTCTTTTTTGTGAAGCACACTACTTAAAACAACAAAGACTGGAAGAGTGGAAAATAGGTGTGTCATCAATCTAAAGGTTACGGTGCCCCGGTGACCGACCCCCCCCCCCCCCAAACATATAATCTTGACTTGCAATAACCCTAAATGCGAAGTGCAGTGACTTATAACAATCAATGAGCAGACCTGGCCACATGATGCAAATTTAATAATGAAAGGAAAACTAAAACTAAAGCACTTTATCAGATCACCGTAACAGTCCAATATAGCCTAGCTTAGAGTATACAGGAGGTCAAACCGATCACAATTTATTTATCAAATCTCAAGATATCCCATGAGTCTATTTGTTCAGTAGGGACAGGTAGCAGCCATTTGAACTTTTTCCATTTTAGACGTCTGCCCATTGAGTTTGAGTTCACATCAATATATTTGAAAGCAGAAATAAAAATGATGCAACTGGTGATCGGCGATCATGTTTTGTGTCTCTCTTTTATAAAAAAAACAGTTAACCAAAGAAAAATGTTAAGACTACACATTACGTAACCAGTATCAGCAACCATGTATCCGATTATTTTTGTATTGAGCAATGTGTTGGACAGGGCAGAAACTTTACAATTGTTTGAAGGGAATGTTTTAGTTTGTCAGACACATAGGCCTGCTCACTGTGTCCAGTGTAAATGTAACAGTTTAAAATGTTATTTCATTCTCATATTTTTGTTACTTTGAGTCCTCATGGATTACTAGCCAACACAAACACGTATCAGTAATTTCAGAATATCCTTTGCATAATAACAAACTGAGCTCCCTCCTGTGACGGGCTAAGAAATCTGAGATGGGGGTGGGGGAGCAGTTCACTCAGAGGACAAAAGTTAAGAGGTAATCCAACAGTATAATTACATTACATTACCTACACTTCATATAGAGTGCTTTTTCTGGTTTGTTTCCATATGCCTATATTTTAAGAAACTTAATTGTAGGTCTGCACTACTATGAATTTCTCCTTATACATTTGTATATATTTACTTACTACACACAATTATTAGACATAAAAGAAAAAAACAATCAATGTGCATATTATCCCAGTTGAGAACTGTCAACTACATTACTACTACATTACAGTAAGTTAGGATGATAATTACACATAATACATAATATGAAAGACTTTATCACTCTTCTATTCTTTAAAGGGCAGGAAAGGTTGTTCTTCAGGGAAAAAGGGCAGGTGATATTAAAGTAATTATTGCGTCATCCACTTTTTTCCCCCAAAAGTCATCAGAGGCTTTGTTAAATTAGCCCATTGAAAGAAATTAAGCTGCAAAATGAAATGATGATGAATAATTTATTAGAAATATCACTCACCGCTACGCAGTCAAAGAGGTGGAAGCAGGCATATATCAACATGACATCCTTTACCCTGACCACAATCTCTCTATGGAGAGAGAGAGAGAGAGAGAGAGAGAGAGAGTGGTTTTGAGAATGAGAGTATGAGGATACAGTTTCTTTATGCTAGAATGTGAAAATGTGCTAATCTTATTTATACAATTAAATACATTTTAATGTAATTTTCTTTTAGAAAATGTGGGATGACACTACATGCATGACACATGCATGTAGAAGTGGACACACAATGCAATGTAAGATTGCAGTGTTTTTTTTCCTGCAGAGCAGCCAGAAATAGCTATTGCTGCAAAAATGAAAACCCAAAATCAGCAAACTCTAGAAATGGACACAGGACTGGCATTGCTTAATTGTAAACTTTCCAGCATTACAATGTCTCAAAACCATGGGCTAAGGTTAACTACGAGAAATGCTGGAGTTAATATATAACTGTCTATCCAAGAAAAGTACGTAACTGCTTGTGAACAGAACTGGACTGGCTGCAGTTGCTGTGGTTCTTAGACCTCCACCCCCCCCCCCCCCCCACCCCCCAACCCCCGAACCCCCCAACCCCCATGCAGTCATGACTATTTGCTTCTGTGTAAATGCTGTGATTCTTATTCTCATAACACAAAGGTCAAAACAAGTTATGAAATAAATAAATATATCATCAAATCTTACTTTTCCTAAACTGAGAGCCTTCGGCACCATTATTACAGAGAAAATGGGAGTAATAACCATTTGTGTGTGTTTGCCTGTGTGTAATATTGTGGCTATAATATTTATGGCTTGCATATTTGAATATTAAAGTTGCATATAATATAATCAATACTCACGTCTCATTTGTGAAAATATATCCGATTACATCCTTCAGATTCCCCATGATTAAAGCCACAAAAAATGAGACCACAACTGCATGGAGACGAAAATGATAATTAATCACAAACACAAAAGGTACTATGGTTACAGTTTAATCATTTGAACAGAAAACATTACCATGCAATTTCAAAAATAAAACTATTTGTACAATAGGTCTGAGCAGAGAGCATTCTCACATATACTCAGTAAAGAAGTCTGAACAACTCTCAATGGAATGCAATTATAACATCCAACCATCCATCCATCCATCCATCCATCCATATCTATACCCGCTTATTCCTGGTCAGGGTTGTGGGGGTGCTGGAGCCAATCCCAGCGTGCACTGGGCGAGAGGCAGGAATACACCCTGGACAAATCTATCACAGGGCACACTCACCATTCACTCACACACTCATCCCTATGGGCAATTTAGAGTCTACAATTAGCCTGCATGTCTTTAACTGGATAATTAAAACCTCTCAAGATGTGTGTGCCTATGTTGTATTTAGCAGAAGGATACTTTCACCGATTCTTACCAGCACAGAGTAGAGCGACCTTACTGGACAGCTTGGCCTGAGCAGTCTTCCCAGCACCTAGAGCGTTGCCCACGCGTACACTGGCAGCTACAGAAAACCCTAGAGGGAACTGTATGGCAAAGATAACATTCAAATGTACATACTTGCAACAGTCACCCTAACTTTCCTAACACGCCCAGAAACATCCAAGAGCAAACAACAGCTCGGGATGCTAACAGTTCCTGGCAATATCATTAGTATCATTTACTTTACTTTATTCAGTTTATTGCACAGTGCACATTAATAAACATTTCTGTAAATGTGACAGTTTAGCCAGCATGGCTAATTTTCAACTGTAGTCCCTGGGCAGGTACATTAAAAACAACAAATACAAAATACAAATTCAGACATAATACAAATACGTTAAAACAAAGATCGTTATGCATAAAACAGACAGCACATGTGTTAGGACATCACAGAGCATGGTCACGCATCTGGTTGTCTTTTAACCACACTTTCAGGTAAGTGGTACTGGAATACTCATATCACCCAAACACAAAGCAGGGCCCTGTTAACAGTGACAGTTATTGCTGGCTTTGAGAGAGAGTGGCTTGTACACTGGAGATGTACTGTGTATTTACCATGTATGCAATGACGCCTATCTGATATGCTATAGCCTGTGCTCCCAGCTCTACTTCACTGATCAGTCCTGAAATGTAGAGGGAAAAAATTTATTTGCAAATTATAAATTCAGATGTGGGCAGATCAGTTGTGTAGATCTCAGACTACAACAAATTAGCATGACCAGTCTGCATAGCTTCCTCAGTTGTTGATTACCAACAAAATAAAATGACCTCTGACCTGCCAGGAATCCTCCAATCTCGTAGGTCCACCATTCCAGACAGAGCATAAACATGCTAGGAACGGCCAGATGGATGAAGGTGTCCCATTCTTGCAGACATTGATTAGACCAACCTAGAGAGATAGAGGTAGAGATAGAGTGAGAGACAGAGAGAGAGAGAGATAGAGAGTTTTACTGTAATCCAATTGAATGAGTAAGGCATTGCAATATGCAAAATTATTTTCAGTCATCCTGATTTATGCTCACTGTATTGAGAGCAGCATTATACAGCAGACTGTCAACAAACATGTTTTTGTCCATGCAGATCAAAGATATTTTCATTCTTCATTCAACATTTTTGATTTGACAGGTTTGAAGATATGTTCAGCAATTAACTACACATGCCAGTGATAAAGAAACAGCCCAGAGTTATTTTTTTTGCTTAAAAGCGGTTACTCAAACAGTGCAAAAATAATAATAATCATAATTTGTATTGCAAAAATGTCCTGAATAATATCAATATATTGCGAAATATACCAATTACAGCTTTTGTCTCGATGAGTTATATAGGAATATAACCGATAAAATATATTAGGCAAAAATGACAGCATATTGTCATGTATTAGAAAATAAATTTGCCATGCCAGCATACATAAAAATGTTCTATTCAATATACTGCAGTATATATTTTTAACGTATGTGTTACGACCTCCATCGTATAGCTTTTGTGTTTATAGTTGTGCATCTTTGCTCTCAGCTCGATTATCTTTGATTCACTTCCGGTTTGCCCCAGATTGGCAATTTCCCGTTCCGGTTTGTTTATTCAAAAGACCGTTGTTTGTTTTGATCGGAGGTAGACTAGCTCTGCAAACTCGTGTGTGGATTGTGAATTATTGATTGATTATTTTACTTTGTGTATGACCGTATTTCTGTTTGACTTCTGACTCTTGCTTAGCCCCTTTTGATTTGTTTGTTTATTGGATTTTGTGTATGACCACTGCCTCGTCCTATTCGACTCTTGATTATTGCCTAGCCATTTTGTTTTGTTTGCCCCAGTGTACCTCTCGTGCTCAACCCTGTTCGCCCACCCTGACTTGTTATTTTATTTTTCCTTTATTATTTTTGAAGGTGATCCAGGGCGGAGATCTGATCTCTGTTGGGGGTAGGCTACACACCACATCGAGCCCGGTAAACCTAGCCGAGGCTTATTTAGTTTTGGTTAGGCAGACATGACTGGAGTTACTAGTCAGTCAGCAGTTTTGTCTTTGTTTTCCCTTTCCACACTCCCATTTCCTTACCCTTTACCCTGTCACGACCTGACCCTATACCGGGTCGTAACAGTATGCCTATATATTTTCATTGGATAAAGGAGTGCTCGATGAGCTCACCTTCCCAGGTGGTCTTGTGAAGGCCCTTCCAGTGAATGTAGACAAACAGGAACACAGCCAATGAGAACTGGGAGATTGTGTTGGAAGCCGCTGATCCGCTGCAGACAACGGACCAATGGCACAGGTTTAGAGGCGGAGTCCTCGCAACAGAACAAAAATGACAATAACTACCAGCAGCAAGACAGCACTTACGCCACTCCCAGCTCCAGCACATACAGAAATATGTAGTGGGCCACTGCATTCACAACATTGCCTGCTAATCCTGAGATGACCTGGGGCCAAATTATACCCTGAAAGACAAAGAGTCATCAATACAGAAAAAGCTTTTTCAATCATTGACTCTGAATACTACAAATTTGCTTTCATTATGTATAACAAACATGACATTTGGCCTTAAGACACACAAATGATGCTTGCACTTATTTATCAGAGACTGCAGGGTCAATGCCCTAATGGCTGGAGATGTCTTGCACCAACAGTGCCTCAGGAACCAATCAGATAGGGGCCAATGTCTCCCCCCCTCCCCAGGATGAAATAATAATGCAAATGTAGCTTGATAACTGCATAAAACTGAACATTTAATGTCTGCCAAACACGCTTGTGTTCCCTCAGCTGCCTGTGTAATTAAACTTTCAAATCATCTGTTTATAAGAAGATGTATTATGAGATAATTTTACTCTGTTTGGTACTTCGGATTGATTAACAATACAAACACAAGCAGGAAGGCTCCCTTAAAGTAGGCCTACTCACCTGATTCTGCAGATATCGTGCCTGCAGCTGATACATGAATGCAGCCTACAGAAACATCAATTGAATTATTTTTAAAAAGGATAATTGTGTGGAAAAAATTGAAAAGATACCATAGCTGTAATGGAGAGATTGAACTCACTGGAAGTGCAGGCATAAATATCTCCACATACAGCTGTGAGAGCCTGGAGGAGGAACAAACAGATCTGTCAATATCCATGACTGACACCATCATTCAGATTAATGAGAAAGAAGCTTGTGTACAAGGCTCACTCAAAGTTTCACAGGGGCAGTCTATGTGTTAATGCCTATTTAATTTTATTTTGCTTTCCCTTTATATCCTCCCAAGAATCTGCTATAAAAACCTGATGAGAAATATATTTTTTATTGAAGTAACTGCAAGTATAAATGAGAAACTTGTGCAGTAAAGGGGGGGGGGGGGGGGGGGTTTGTTAATGTATTTGTTATGAAGGAAAGAAATTTAGTATTTAGGTTTTACCTGGCCACCTCTGGATTCTGCTTCACAGCCAGAAGGATGCACTCAGTATTTATGAGGACAGCCCAGCATGGAAAACATGCCAACAGCAGAATGAGAATCCCCCTCTGCAGAATGACCCCAACTCCCTTCAGGTTACTGCTCCCAAATGTCTACAGAAAGGAAAGGGCAAGGGGAATGTGCACCAAGAGTATCAAATATATACTGTACATATAGACGCACACGGGCACGCATGCTATTTTTCTTAGTTTAGTGTGTGAAATGTAGGAAAATGCTCAAATTATATTGTTCTGACTACCAGAAAAGTGGGACTCTGACTCTGCCACAAGAAATCAGTCTGATTCAAAAATACTCACAATCATTAACTGCCTATATTGCATGCAGTATGTGAATCTGTTTTCTGAAATTGGAATGACCTCTGACCCATTGTGGTTCCACTGCACTTGAATAAGAAATGAAATGGCTAAAGCAGCCCATACCTGAGATATCAGCGTGTCACAAGCAGACGCTAGTCCAGATCCAATAGAAATCCCCGTAACATTTATCACCTTGCAAAAAAAAAAAAAAGACATGCAAATCAACATACATACTGACATTAAATACACTACATGAGCAAAAGTATGTGTACACCTGACATCCAAAATTATGGGCATTAATTTGGAGTTGGTCCACCCTTTGTTTCTATAACAATCTCCACTCTTACGGGAATGTTTCTTACTAGATGTTGGAGCATTGAGGCCAGGATTTGCTTCCATTCAGACAGAAAAGCATTAGTGAGGTTAGGCACTGATGGGGTGATTACACCTGGCTCGCTGTTGGCTTTTTAACTGATCCTAAAGGTGTTGGATGGGGTTGAGGTCAGGGCTCTGTACAGGCCAGTCAAGTTCTTTTACAACGTTCTCAACAAAAATATATCTACATGGACATCACTGTGTGACCAGCACACAGTCACGTCCACACAGGGCCTTCCCCAAATTGTTGGAGAAGCACAGAACAGTCTAGAATGTGATTGTAATTTGTAGCATTACCATGTGCCTTCACTGGAACTAAAGGACCTAACACCATGAAAACATATTTGAACAAAAGTATCAGACATAACATAATGATGATGACAGGCCATTCAGCCCAACAATGCTGCGTCATATCACTTTGTATTCTATTGTGTGATTTCAGCAAGTCATAGATGACATGGAACACGGATCTCATCACTGAATCAGTGAGCAGTTTGCGGGGAAACAAGCACTTACAGCTATAGCCAGAGACACTGCTGCCAGTTCAATCTTCCCCAAATGTCCGCAGAAGACCGTACTGATGAAGCTGATCATAAAGATCATAAGCTGTGCGACGATCTGGAAATACAGGGCCATTCAAATTTGCCAAAAAGAACCAGGAAATCAGTTGTGCATTTCAAGCAGCAATAAATAGATAAATAAATAAATAAATAAATCACTGCGTTCTGACATGTGAGCCAACATATTGCATGTCACATAGCAAATTTTTTTTCAGACAAATGTTAATTTTAGGACAGATGTTAATGTAGAGCTGCTGCTCCTTCGCATTGAAAGAAGTCAGTTGAGGTGGTCCGGGCATCTGATAAGGATGCCTCCTGGGTGCCTGCCTCCCTCTGCGGGTGTTCCAGGCACAGCCACTGGGGAGGAGACCCAGGGGCAGACCTCAGACACGCTGGAGGGATTATGTCCAAAGGCTGGCCTGGGATCGCCTTGGGATCTACCAGGATGAGTTAGCGGAAGTCGCTGGGGAGAGGGACGTCTGGGCTGCTCTGCTTGCCCATTTGCCGCTGTGACCCTGATGTAGACTAAGCGGTTAAGGAATGGATAGATGGATGGATGTTAATGTGTCATTGCGGTTTGCATTTTTCAAAATGCACATAAAAATATTTTGGCTTCAAGCTGGCGCATTTACAATGCAGCAACAAACAACTGTACATTTCTCAGAACATTTTACACTGCAACCTAACTTTATTTGGGTTCAGTGGGTATAATGTGTCCCTACATAGGACTGGGCAGCATGCAGTTTTTTAGGTATAAAATATGAATCCATGCTGTGATATGAATTTTTACTGTACAGCATTTCAGTGAAATGGCACATTCAATGACGTTAAATGGCACACTTACATATTTACACAGTAATTCAAAAGAAAATCAGCGCTGCAATGAAAATAAACAGAATGAGAATAGAATATTTGGAAGGCAGCTCTGCAGATATGACAAAAAACACAAACAAGCTTTTACTCAAACAAATGTGTGAAGATGGGTATAATCAGGGGCGGAGACAGAGGAGTGCGGGGTTGGGCGTCGCCCGCCCTAGGCTTCTGTCTTGCCCAACCTATCACAAGGTTTTAACTAACATTATCTCACAACTTACACAATTCCAATCTAATTTGAAAATGAAACTGTCTGGTTTCCAATTTTCATTCACTCCACTGACACAAAAACAAATTCATACAAGGACATGAAGACATGCATAAAAGGAAAATGTTTAAGATTTAAGCATATACTTTTCTCTGTTAAAGTTACAATCTCTCAGAAACAGACCATTGGTCTGTCAGTTCATCAATTTGTTTCAGTAGTCTGCTCATACCAATGCTGAAATCGAAATTGATTGATTAGATTTTAATTGGAAGCCCAACTGACTGAAATGGAGAACAGCCAGAGAGCAGCTTCTAATTACCAAGCTAGACTCAAACTACTTCTAACACTGTTGTTGAGTAAATGCATTTGTTAATGTATCAAACAATGCATTAAAAAAACTTGCTTTAATGCATAAGACTAGGTACTGTAGTTTTTGCCACTCCTTCAGAAACTGTGGTTTATATTGCTTTTTAACAATGAAAAGCGAGATTTGTTAACTGAACTTAGCTTGTCTGGCCACAGTCATATCACAGAAACTCCAACTTGGCTGGGATAACAACAGAAGATAGAGAGCGCTCTTCAGGAGGAAAAGGCCACAACTTAAATCCTGGCTGCAGAGAAGAAAACGAGGTACCTGGATCCAAAATGGCAGGACGGGAGGTCCATGAGGTAGTGAACAAAGCCCTGGGGAAGAGTGCACTAATGCCTTGTCTGGAGTGGAATGTGGAATGTGTCAGCATCTCCTACCTGAAGCCTGTGCTGCATGTTTTAAACACGATTGTTTTGAGACTGAAAGACAGCGGCACAAGCCTGACAAAGCCTACAAAAGCTCTCTTTTCCACCAGAGGAACCAGGGCTGATTTTGGTTCCTGAGGCATGGTTGTTATCCTGCTTTTTTTGTACAGGCTCACAAGGTAGTACTTTTCTAAGGTCCACAAACTATTGTGGTGGAGCTTGTAGTAATGAACATCATAGATTCATCAAACACAATATTGACGAGAATGGCCAAGCATGCCAAAAGCACTATTTTTAAATACTGGCCAAAAAAAAGGGAATTCAGAGGGAATTTGAGCTGGCGACACATAAGAAAATATGTACAAAAAGGTTTCTTTGTTTTGCTTAACTGGGCATACTCAGCTAAACAGTGTGGGGAATTTTATTTTAAAAAATTTTAATTGAAGCAGGATTACAAAAAAAAAAAAGAGGATTGCATAATCTTCAGGATTCTCAAGGTGCGATGGGAAAGTGAACAGGACCAAACTCCAGGAACCATTTTAGGCCCCACTGTGGACAGTTCCTACCTGCTTTTTGTGTTCCTACAACCTGGTGGAAAAGGGGCTAGAACATATGAATACAACTCAGCCCCCACTTTAAGAACACATATTGTCAACAATTACAAATTGGAATAGATCAGGAAGAGAGAAGCAGATAAGGATGACCAACTGAGGGGCAGGGGGTACCCCAAACAGAAAGAGGGGGAGGAGGAGGAAACATTTTTCAAGGTAACACAAGCCCCAACAGCTGCACTGTCTGGCAGAGATGCCATGGAAGCAGAGTATTAAAAGCGTCCACTGACAGCTGACGCTGGCAGTGAGGCAGAGCCCCTGTAAAGGTGTAACGTCTATCAAGCAAACTTTCCAGGAGTTTATAATCCGTCACGAATACCCAAAATAAATATTTTTAAAATGTATGTAGTGCCAGACTCTCTGGCTAGAGTAGCTGAGTGGCACGCATTGTCATGTCATCAGAGCTTGTCAGGGGTTACTTTCTCCTATTTACTAGTGGGGGCACTAGTCATTGAATAGACTACCCTGTGAAGAAGGTCATTCACAGTTATTCTAGGGCTAGTAAAAAGCGTCACTGAAGCAGTAACCATCGCCATTAGCCTGAAATAGTCGGGCTGGCCCAGCTGGGTGCTAATATGTAGCCAGACATTATCACAACTGTAACAGTACTTATTTTTCATTTTTTTAACATTACATAACAATGACCAGAACAGGCCATTCGGCCCAACAATTCTTGCAATTTTCCTGACTAAATTGTACCTACTGCTCCAATTACCTACAGATTAGACACTAGATAGTGTAGAAGAGAAAAGACAAAAAGGACCAGAAGAGAAAGGTAAACAAGTGGTCAGTGCACGACGGCTTTTCAAAAAAGCAAGTGTTCGTTTTACACCCAGGTCTGCTGAGCTACTCGTCACGGATTATATGATAAAAAACACGTTTTCAACGTACAAAAATGCCAAGTTACTCAAAAGTATTGATATCAAAATGACGCCAAGTTACGGTACTACAAACAATATAGGCTATCTTGCCTCACCGAAATTTAATAACATGTATTCCAAAGCAATGCTACCCAATATTTCCTCAATTCTTTGAAGTCACTTGGCCCTGTGTTTTGTAATCTTACCATATTACAATGTCATGCAAACGTTGTGTCAGATCAAAGTGTCAAATATTTCGTATTGCCTCATGGAACACATGGAAATTCATGTAGAAAACTGCTGGTCAGTCACTACAGGAAGCATATTTCTCCAAAAAACATGTTTATACTTGCTTCTGAACTGAATTTGACTAAATGTACAAGTGATTGTATATTTGCAACGTACAATAAATACATGTAAAACACATATTGTACATACATACATAGAGAACTTCTTTATCCCCATGGGGACATTTCCCTCGCAGCATGTTACATTCACATTTACGAACAGACATTTATACCAAGAAACATACAATCATTCACGCAACAGAAAGGCTGGCCACCAAAATACATACATACCAATACAAATTGGACATATAGATGCCTATTCAATCAATCATGACTGTGAGAAAGCCATCCACACATATGTTTGGCCTGTCCGTGTACTGCACACTTATATACACACAGGGCCAAGTGACTTCAAAGAATTGAGGAAATATTGGGTAGCATTGCTTTGGAATACATGTTATTAAATTTCGGTGAGGCAAGATAGCCTATATTGTTTGTAGTACCGTAACTTGGCGTCATTTTGATATCAATACTTTTGAGTAACTTGGCATTTTTGTACGTTGAAAACGTGTTTTTTATGAGATGGTAAGATTACAAAACACAGGGCCAAGTGACTTCAAAGAATTGAGGAAATATTGGGTAGCATTGCTTTGGAATACATGTTATTAAATTTCGGTGAGGCAAGATAGCCTATATTGTTTGTAGTACCGTAACTTGGCGTCATTTTGATATCAATACTTTTGAATAACTTGGCATTTTTGTACGTTGAAAACGTGTTTTTTATGAGATATCATTTCTTTTTGCAAAGCGTTTTATTACGAGAGTGAGAAATGCGAAGTGACCCTGCAAGAAACGGTTGTGAATTATGGCTATCATTGTGTGAATTTGTACAGTCTGAAGAGCGTGTACGTTTAGCAGTTTCGGTTCGCTATATATGTAAAACAGTGGCTGTGACAAATGGTGCGGTGGCGTAATTGTAAACGCATCAGAAAAGGTTTAATATGGCAGGGTGTAGCTATGTAGGCTACTCACGGATTTGACGGGCATCCAACGAGCCTTGATTGACAAAAGAATCAGCAAGCCCGTAGAATTAGAGCTGCCTAGGTCGCAACTTGTGTAGCCTACCCTTCTGTCCTGCTCCGTTGTCTGTTATTTCGTGAAGATGCACTTTTAGTGTTTGTAAGGTTTATAAGGCATTTTGATAGGCTTATCTGCAGGTAGGAATCCTCTTTTCTGTTTTGTTAAGCTAGAACCGGAAAAGTTGATAGTGGAGAATAGGAGCAGACGCATATGTCCCAGCAGGCTTTGCATATGAGAAAAGAACAAGTGTGAGATAAATTAGGCGAAATGATGAAATTGGCTAGTTGAAACATGTTTTTTTTTTTAGCAGAATGGGCATGTAGGTGAAGGTTGACATGATCACAGACTATAGTGCGAAGTAAATGAAGTGACCATGAGCGAGCTTACTTTCCTTATCAAACGGTATATATAACAGTCTGTATTTCACATTCATTGTCGAAGTGGAGGATTAAATAATGTGTGCAATCTATTGCACGAATGTGTTTTCCTCATGTTCAGTGCTAGTAGGCTAGCTATACTTATGAGTGAATCATGATTTTAAATGTAATGTTTTAATGCGGAGTTGCAGAACGTACATACGTAGTAATTGTTTGTAGCCTATGTGGCTAGATAGAGAACAGGGCGAGGTAACATGAATGTAGAAACGTGGCGTTTACTGATATGAAGGTTTTGTATGGTAGCCAAGTGAAGAAATATAGTTAGTGGAAATGGCACAGTGGTGAACTAGTGTAACTTTTTAATAAAAGGAATACATTTGCGTCATGAAATGCATATGGGTGGCCGTGAGTGAGTTTTGGTGAAGCAAATATAAGCGTAAGAAAATGTTAGTGTAAAAGAGGGAATGATCTGCCTGAGGGCGAGTCGGGATTCAAGCCTTTAACCAGAGGTTTACCAGTCCGTGACTTCGTTAGTGCAGCACCATGACATAGCTATGCAATGCGTGAAATATCATTAGCAAACCTGCCGGTGGTTTTAAAGAAGAACACAGGCCAGTTAGCACAGAAGAGCTCCCGTAGAATCCATATGACTTAGCAATATTGTAGCCGGTTAATAACTGAACGGTGAACGGCGGGTAGATATGGTGCAAAAGCAATAATTGATAAGTAGTAGACAATAATTTGTGAGGGTCGAAGCCGGTTAAAGAAACATGTCCCTAGCTGGGCTTGAACATACGACCCCGTGTTCTCAAGACTGTAACCTTGCCCACTAGGCCACAGGCAGACTAGCTATTTAACCTGGAAATGTTTCAGAGTAAAAAGGTATGGGTATTTTGCGTGTGTATGCACGTTTTTGATTGGGTCGTGTAGGTGAAGATTTGGCTGGTGTCAGTGAAATGTCCAATGGGGAGACATGTTGTTAGTGGGAAAGGCGGCAGAAAAAATAAGAATGAGAAGAAGAAAGAGAAGAAGGAGAAAACGCAAAATCCCCTTAGTTTGGGGCTTTATTGTGTGGACATGTGAAGTTGTTTATGAGTTCTGTTTGTTGAAATGGGGTCAGAATGTAGCTACAGAATTTAATGTTTTTAAGGGCTGAGTGTCTGTGGCTGTTGTGGTTATTTCTGTGGGGAACCCTGAAAAGTGCCAAACTCTCGGTGCTGTATAGGTATGGGGCATGCCCCCGCCAAGGCGTAACTTGGCGGGATGGCATACCTGCCATCCCAATATGGGGCATGCCCCCGCCAAGGCGTAACTTGGCGGGATGGCATACCTGCCATCCCAATACATCCGGGTGCTCCAACTCATGTAACGGTACCCACAGCTCACTCTCCGTTTGCCGTGAGCTTTGTTTGCCAAATAAAATTGGTATTGAACAACGGCTGTGTAAATAGTATGATCAATAAACACAGATGTCAGACCAATATCTACGTTCATAGAAAGTAGTGTATTTCCCCCTCCGTTTTTGCTCTCCTTATCTGTGTAAACAAGACCAGTCACTCAGTCACTGACCAGGGTTTCCGCCAGTGTATTGCAAGCCCGGCGGGCCGCCGCGCCTAAATTGACCCCCCGCCGGGCCTAAGCATCGGGGATTATTATTATTAAAAAAAAATTTTTTTTTTTAAACGTATTTTTAAGATGTTTTTTAAACTACAGTTACAGTGGGGCGGCCTGGTTGGAAAGCTCACCAGCGACATCTGTTGGTTAAAACGTGAACGCACTATAGGAAAACAGCAGGTCTGTTCTTTACCCTCATTGTGCATAGAGTGACGTTCAACACTTTATGCTTCCAACTATCACAAGCTAACGGTACCTAGCAAGGCACCATTTCTTTAGTAGGCTAACTAACCTCGTTACAAACTGTTTTATCACTTCATCGTCGGTAAGTAGGCTACATCCTTTTTATATTAACTTAAGCAGTGTGTAGGTAACGTTAAACTAGTAGCATGAATTTAACGTTCGATACATTGTAACATTACATGATGTATTAATCGCCATCTAAATAACGACTTCACTTCTTTATTAATGACGTTAGCTTGGTGACATTGATGTGCACGACAACGTGCTCATTTAGCTAACTTAGCTAGCTAGCCAAACAGTCAGTAACACAGATAGGCCTACATAGATATTTTGTTGTTGTTTAAATGTGCCCAGCATTCCAAGGCTGTACATTGTTGTAAGATTTAGGCTAGTAGCCAATAAGTAGGCAGTGATGTGCATATCCCGCTCTTACAGCTCGTTTCCAGCCCAAACCACTACAAAGAGAGCAAACTTTTTTTTTTGTCAGTGACATTTCCTTCTGACATCTACGACGGCAATCGCAAACACGACATTTATTTTGCCTTTTTGTATAGCTATTTCCATGGATAAAATCGTATTTTATTTATTATTATTTATTGGTAAAAACATTTACTTCGTATCCAGGGAGATAGCCAACTACTTGCACGTTACATGACATGTGTAGCCATTTTGTAATACGATCGCATTTCATCCTAGAAAATAACCCGTTAATCCAGAGAAATTGCGGAGTCGTCTTAGAATCTTTATCGCAACAGAATGTATCAAGGCTGGCAGCCCGGATCAAATTTGTTGTGAAAGCTGCCGTCCAAAACAAACACCTGAGAAAGGCCGCCTGCGTGCGTGCCTCCCCCAAGGCGTTACGTCATTGTTTTGCAATGCGCAGCTGTCGTAAAAACATGCCAGCTTCGATAAGCGGAATCGATAAACTCGGAGCCATATGATTCCAATGAATAGGACAACTTGGAACCGGTTCGTGATTCCCATCCCTATTTAAATGTGCCCAGCATTCCAAGGCTTGTTGTAAGATTCAGTAGCCAATCAGGACTTGAATACAAGTTTTTTGTGGAGTGCAAAAACTTTGATATTATTTATTTTAATTTCTTTTGTTGTTGTTGAAATGTGCCCAGCATTCCAAGGCTGTAAGAATCAGTAGCCAATCAGGATTTGAATACAAGTTTTTTTGTAGAGTGCAAAAACTTTGATATTATTTATTTTAATTTAATTTATTTTGCTGTTGTTGAAAACACAGCATTCCAAGTCTGTACACTGTTGTCAGATTCTTTGTAAGACTATGCTATGCTGTAAATAGTTGTTGATTTTTTTGAATGTGTGTTGAATAAATGACTTATTTATAACAACATTCACATTACGTAGTTATATTTTAAAATCTTCAGTCAGCTTTTAGTACTGACTTAATGTAGGGCCCTATGGAATCTGTGTTATAGCTTTTTTAAATTCTCAATTCCGCGATTCTGTCTGTGATTCTGTTAACACAGAAACTATAGGGCCCTACCTTAATGCTGCCATCAGTCTGTCGCAGGTCCGTGCCGGGCCCCCATCAAAAAAGAAACTTGGCCTGCGCCGGGCCGCCGGCCCCCGTCAAAAGATACTTGCCACCGGGCCTAACAACTTTTCTGGGGGAAACCCTGCAGACATTCACGTTTGTAGGGCCAGCTGTTGCGGTCCAGCGAAAAATGCTGAATCCTACGTTAACACAACCTGAGTCTGATATTAACCTATAATTGGGCAATGTGGATAAAATTAAACGGAAAAGACTGCGTCAGTGATCTTGAATTAAAAAATAAAAAGGCTAAGCAATGTATGCCTGTAAACTGTAAGCCACACTGCCTTGAAAATAAAACTTTTTGGATTACTTTAGTAGATTCCAAAAAGATCTCCTTTCGAAGCTTATTTAAATATAGGCCCTTACATAAAAAGACCACCGAGTGTGGAAGCAGCAATCTTACCACAGGTCCTGCTAATGTTGAAAGTTGCACGATTTCTTCTTTGTAGTCGATGGGTACCCAGCTGTGTAAGAGCCTAAGACATCCACCACAAACAGGCTTTGAACCTGACGTAGAATTCGTGACCGAAATTTTATCGCCATTTGCCTCGATTGTTTTAGTCTTGATGTCGTCCATTTTAAAAGACTGTTTTTGATGTATGTCAGTATTTAGGGTCCACTGTCCGACTGAGCTCGCCCTCGTCATTGTCTACTTATAGCTTAGTGGACTCGCCTATCAAGACGACTGAGGTGCAACAGCCTATGAGGAGGTGGGAGGAACACATCAACAAAGTTGACAGCTGCCTTTAACTCGATGGTCAGCCAACTGAAACACTACTTTGACCTCAGTGTGGCTTAGGCTGCAAGTCTTGAGGTAGTGCCGTAGTGTAAGAATTTGCAGGGCGTGCTTCACGCAAAATAACAAGAACGCATGGAACGCTTTCACACTTGCTTCTCCTGCGAAGAAAAATGTGTGTTGTAAATCGGAAAAACTAAGTATTAAAATTCGTTTCCTTGTTTTTTTGGAGCCTGCGTGTGGATTCTGTAGGTGAAGCTGATTGACCGTACGTGATTGCTGATGATGTGCACCTGTGTCCACCTGACGGGACAAACAATACAAGCCTCCAGACTACCGTTCTCGGTTCCTTTTGGCTTTCATCGTTTTAGCTTATTTATACAGCAGTGTCGCTACTCATAAATGTCCCCATACATACCGATATTGTAATTCTTTTATTAGCCTATCTGTATATTTGTAAAATATTTGTAAATCCGCTGGCACACTATTCGACAATTGAATGACCCGTGCTTTCATGCGAATTTTCCGATAATGCGCTATCGAAACTATTTTCGCGGCAATTGCAATGAAGCTGATACACCCACATCCCTAAGGAACAGCGGTAACGAGTGACTAAATTCCAATATACTGGATCCCGATATGCGGTGTGCGTCTGTAACAATAAACATTACCTAATATGCCTGAACATAGTGTGATGTAACATAAAGTGTGTGTGTGTGCGCGCGCGCACGCACTGTTCTGTGTTTTGTGACCGCAAGGACCCTGAATCTTAAGCGGTCAGGTCGAAGACAGGAACACCTGAGCTGTACGCTTAGCAGGTTTTCAAGTGAAAGCATTGAATGAAAAAGACTGAAAAGTATTGAAAATCTGTATGTGATCTTTTAAAAATTAATCACTGGCATTTCCCTCTTGACTGGCTCAAGTCTGTGCTCGTACGTACTGGAGTGGAGTGCAATTGTGTTTTTTTGTCAAGTGATGCTGCCTCTTGCCGTCATAGCATTTGTGCTAGAACTGGAGGAAAGAGAGGACAGGCTGAGGTTCAAACATACTTGATGCTTTGAGCTCGAAGTGAGACCTCTTATGTGGTCCCCTCACACGGAGAGACCGCTCTGAATTCAGCAATAAAAAAACAAGAGCTTTTCAATGCAACACCTCCTCCTTCATTTAAAGGATAAACCCGGTGTGATTTTATTTTTTACGTATTGTCAATACGATATCCTATGAAAAGCCGAGACTCTACAATGTCTATGTCCAGCTCTCAATAGGCTACTGTCTAACATTCTCTTGCTTCATTTAGCTTTCATCCAGGAAGCCATTCATTAAAATCGTGCTCTAACATCATTGCAGCTCAGAAAGACATATTTTCAACTTCAGAAAACGCAACCTATTATCAGGAAAAACATGGCCAGTTTAGTTTTTCATTTTTTACATTTTATAAAATTGTTATTATTTATTTATTTTACCAAATTCACTTGAAAACGGAGCAAAATGTTCATTTTGATGTGGACTATTTTCAGTATTTTGATGCCGCAACGAACTACTTTCCACATATCGAGAAAGCAATCGCTGTGACTTCATTAAGTTATTTCAGTAAAAAGTACAAAAGCCATGTTGAATTATGCTGACCAAAGCAACAGTATGCCTCAATTAGTTGTTTTATGTTTCTTTGGACAGCAGTAGATTTCCATAATATTAGCTGTATATTAGCTATATCGGGCGTTGACACGATTGACAACACTTGTCGTTAGTCGCTAGGATATTTGTAGGTTTCGGTGTTTTCAACCTACATTGTAGGTTTCGGTGTTTTCATAGGATATTGACAATATCGAAAAAAATGTAATTACTTATCCTTTAACTTCAGGTGAAACAGCAGTTCACCCTCTGCAGATAAATATGAAAAACATTACTGTGCTTCGTTGTATGATTAATTTTATTTTCTATTTCAACAAAACGGCGCACATTGTCTTAAGCCCTCTGCCCAGCCAGCGCATTGCCAAAAAATGAATGATGCACGAGAACCATTTTCAGTGCGTTGCGTGCGCTGACAAATTTTCTCCACAAGAGGGAGTCTAGCACTCACTAATGCCTGAGACAAAGTTTGCAGTAATGGTTGTTGGTATGATACCTCTCTTACAGAACTGTCATTTTAGGATCCAGTTTACCAAATCACTGCATAGAAAATATTGGTAAAACCACAAAATAGGTAATGTCTCAGGGCTATCCAGTGGCGATTGGCGAGTGTGGAAACAGGGTGGGACAGAAATATTATTACTGATTTATTAGTGATTGTGTAAATTTTACAAATTTTACTGACAAATATTTGTCTCGGCTTTGTTTTAAATGTCCTAATTTTACAACTGTTTTTATTGTGTAATCTTGTTGGCTATTCTGTTTGTTGGTATAATTTAGGTTTTATTCTTGTCCTACATATGAATTGTTTGATGTCAAATCAAAGTATTGAGCCAAATAAATGTCTTTGTTCCAAAAATAATGGAACTCCCTTTACATTTACATTTTGACTGACTTTCAGTAAATTAACAACAGCATTAAATTGTATTTATAAAAAGATCAGGAGTGAAGTAAGTGCTATTGCGTGTTATGTGAATGAGGAGAGGGTATGATGTTGACAGCTCAAGAAAGGCTACAAACACACACACACACACACACACACACATTGCACTGACACAGAGAATTGTTTTACATCTGTTCTAGCATTCAATTACCCTTGCTGGTGTAATTCCAGGGGTGTCAGTTTCCTCAAAATGAAAGATGTGACCTGTCTCCCCTGCCAAAATGAGTTCACAGTGAAAGGCATATTGTCTTTCTTGCCCTTTCAGCCCAGAGGATCATGTGGACTTTACTCGTTTTCTTTCTCAATGTGATTAGCTGGAGAGTGAAGCTGAAATCTCCTCATCCCAGAGGTTGGGGGGTGGATATCAGGTGAGGTCAAACGAACGTAAGATACAGCATACATATATTTAGTGATGGTCATAATGCTTGCGACAAAGACATATTTCTATTGATTTGGCTCTGTACTCCACAATTTTAGATTTGTAACCAAACAATTCACATGTGATTAAAGTTCACATTCTCAGATCAAAATTTTATACATTTTTGTTTCACCATGTAGAAATGACAGTCCCCCATTTCAAGCCACCATGATGTTTGGGACAACTTCACAGGTCTTTCTGATCAGTCAATGGTGTTCAATTGCAGGTACAACAGAACATTCATAATCTAGCCTAGGCTTTTTATTGCCATTGGAGTCTATTATTGCCGTTTGTCAACATGAAAACCAGAGTTTTACCAATGAAAGCCAGGGAAGCCATTAAGAGGCTGAGAAATAAGAAAAACTAACAGTCAGTGAAACAGGACAAACCGTTTGGAACATTATAAAGAAGAGAGCACTTGTGAGCTCAGTAATTGCAAAGGGCCAAGTAGGCTAAGGAAGACATCCACAGTTGAAGACTAAAGAATTCTCACCACATTGAAGAAAAACCTCCAAACACCTGGCCGACAGATCAGAAACAGTCTTCAGGAGGCTACTGTCTTCAGAAGACTTCACAAACAAAATGAAAGAGGCTACGCTGCAAGATGCCAACCACCAGTTGCCTGCAAAACCAGGATTTCCAGGGTACAGTTTGTACCCAAAAGAGCATGCAGAGTTCTTCAAAAAGGTCTTGTGGACAGATGAGACCAAGATTCACATTTATCAGAGTGATGGCAAGAGCTTAGTGTGCAGGCCGAAAGGAACAGCTCAAGTTCCTAAGCACCCCCAGCCCCATCACCTGTGAAACACAGTGACAGGGGTTTTATGGTTTGGGCATGTATGGCTGCTACAGGTTCTGGCACTGTAGTCTTCATTCATAATTTAAGTACTGATAGCAGCAGCAGAATGAATTCCGATGCGTACAGAAGTATCTCATCTGCGCAAGTTCAAGCAAATGCTCATTAGAAACTCATAAACTCATTGGCAGGTGCTTCATCCTGTAGCATAACACTGATCCCAAACGTACTGCTAAAGCAATAAAGTATTTTTTTCAAAGCCAAAAACAGGAAAATTCTTAACTGGCCAAGTCATTCACCTGATCTGAATCTGAATTGAACTTGTGTATCATATGCAGAAGAGAAAACCTAAGGCAACTAGCCCCTGAATCAAGTAGGAGCTGAAGATGGCTGCAGTTCAGGCCTGGCAGAGCATTATGAGAGAATATACTCAGCACCTGGTGATGTCTATGGGTCACAGATTTCAAGTAGTCAGTGCATGCAAAGGATGTAGGCCAGAGTATTAAACATGACTACTTTCATTTACATAACATTAATATGTCCTAAACATAATGGTGCCCAGTAATGTCCAGGCTATATATAAATAGTTCTGTAATTTCTACATGGTGAAACCTAAGTGTATAAAAAATTAAAGCTGAGAATGTGCACTTTAACCACATGGGAATTGCTTGATTACAAATATAAAATTGAGTACTGAGAGAAAATATGGCTTTGTCCCAAACATTGTGGAGCTATCTGGTTATTATATATATATATATATATATATGTGTGTGTGTGTGTGTGTAATGAGTTACTGCACAGGAAAAAGGCTCTGTAATTACTTCTTTTTTTCTCCCTGTAACTCCACATCATAGCGATCTCAATGCACGCCCTACCATAACTAAATGTGACAAATGTCATCAGATTCTGTGGTGAAAACGAGGTCAGTTCAGTTGTTTCGCAACACACAGTTGGCCTTAACACCACCCAGGGAAAGTGCATCACGGCTGCCTGAGTAAAGTATACCCAGCCTCCATTGGGTGCCTGCAGTCTGCCTGTCTGGCTGGGTAAGAACCGTAGTGCTCTGGTGCAGTGGTTACACACATTTTAGAGAATGCCAAGCAATGTGGGATACAGTAGTGCCGGAGCGTGCCAAACCGGTACAAACATTCTGCTGGAGGGCCAATTAACTTGAAATTTTCACGCGATTGTTTCATAACTTTAATATGACCAAACAGCTTTGTTGAATTAATGCTTAAAAGTGAAATCATCATGTAAGAACACGATGGAAATTGTTTCAAGACATTCAGGCAGTTATTTGTCTAACATTTCAATACAGATCACCAAAACCACTGTGTTCACCTACAGGAATTGGTGTTCCACTGTCTCTTCTAGAAGAGTGAGATTGATCCGATAATATTAATTCAAAGATAAACATGAAAACATCAGTCCATCACTCTTGGGGAAATAAGTTAGTTAGTCTGGGTAGATGTAGGCTAGAGGGCCAAATGTAGACTAGTAGGCCTAAATTAGGCTAGTGGGCCAAAATAATAAATAAAACTCAGATGCAGCAAGGCAAGCCTACAGTAGGCCGTCAGAGCCTGTGCCATCCACTCTGTGCATCAAACCTAATCAAACCAAAACCTGAAATAAAGGGCATCACTGTCTTCCTTGGAAATAATCTTCATTCTCCTAAGACCCGTCAATTAATTTTGTCCCACGTCCCAAATCCAAAGAACCATACACTTTGATGTCCATTACAAGGAACATTCAATAAAAATAAGATAATATTTAAAAAAAATATTTTCACTGAAATATTTTTTTTTTCCCTCCAAGCAACTTAGCATTTTTAAGACAATTCAGAAAAGCACTCCACCGACACACCTGATCACAACATCACAAGACAACCCGCATCCCTGACTACAAGAACAGGCCAAGCAGCAATTTAGACTTGGACTGCATAAAGCCTAGACTAAAACAACCACAGAGGGCTCTGGCACTATTTAATGGCCAGGAAGGTCCAATCAGCTCTTACAGAAATCAAAAATACTGTTATCAGTGCAACTGATTGGAAATGGTGGATATGGTGCCAGTAATGCAATTTTCATCTTCTTCTAGACACAGACCGTGAATGACAGGGACAAGGCGAGTGGTTACTCTCCAGTGAGCACTCAAGAGCAGGGCAGGGCAGCCCTTGTGGAGCCCAGCAGAGCACAGGAGGTACCGGGGGATGCTGAGGGGGCAGGGGAACCAAAAGCCCTTCTCTCTGTCACCCAGCTGGTCCTGCGGCGGGGCCTGACCACGCTTGCGGCCGTCCTAATCTTGGTTGCTGGGGTGGCGGCCCATCTCGTCCTCCCTCCTCCAGACACGCCCCCACAGGGCAACCTCACCCTCGACTGGAGCAACTTCTCCACCCCAGCGCCACCTCTCAACACATCCCTGCTGATGTCATGAAAAATAGGTTCCCCCTGAAAAACGAGTTCCCCTTGTCATAATGACATCACATGTCACAGCGAGAGCAGACATTGTGGAATAAGCATGATACAACTAAATAGTTGATGTGAACAAAATGACTTGGAGGCGCAAACATTGTATAAAATGAACTTGAGTTTTATCTTAGGAAAATTTTAGTTTTGAAATTAATTTGATGTACCATGTGTCCGAAGGAGCACAATGCAAATGAATAATGAACTAAAAAGCAAATATATTGCTGACTAGTCTGCATGCAGTTATTAGCTAGCTAGCCCACCGTAAATCCTAACCATCTCATTCCCCCCCCCCCAGTCCTCTAGTTTAAATTTAAAAAAAACAGACAGTGTGATTGTGGACTTATTTGAAATACCAGCTGCAGTGCAATCCATTTTTTGATGATTTTTCTGCGTAACTAATTCAAGTGACAAATTTGTCGTGGTTAAGATAAGGAATGTAAACTAGTGGGCTGAATATAGTTCAACTTACACAATAGCAGAGAAATCTGTTTATATGACTTATCAAATGACATTTATTGGCCTACTATGCTTTGTCTTTACATTCTTGAAAAGTTTCAAAATATTTAAGTTATAACATGCAAGAATTCATATTTCTGATCCACATGACATACACCACAATGTCTAAGCAGGGTCCCTCAGTCCAGTTTTGAAATTCAGTTGAAGGTGACACCATGAGCTAAAACAACTGGGGCGGAATTATAGAAGGGTGGAAGTGTACAGTGGGGACCAAAAGTCTGAGGACACAACCAACAAGAGTGCAAATACTTCTTATTCAAGGGTAAGTAATACGTCAAAAAGTTTATATTTATAGTCTAAGAGCACATTAACAGGTAGAATGGCATATTCATTCAATTAATAATGGTTTTAATTGTTAATAGCCCATATGTTTGCATATTGAGCTTTAGGAACACATACTTGTCAGTATTTGAATGGAATAATGGGTGTGGCAACAAATAAGAGAAATGCTTACCTTATGGTGGATATTCTCATAGCTTCCCATCTCACATGACTGTTAAATGTGAAATGTGTTGCAATTTTAGTTTGTAACTGTTGTCAATAATGTATTTTTGAGTAAGAAGTGTGACTGGAGTATCATAATTGCATGATTCCTTGATAAATAATTAAAACAATGGGGACTTTGTAGTGTCCTCAGACTTTTGATCCCAACTGTACGTCTGCCATTGAACATCCTTAGCAAAATGAAGTTAATCATGAAAAGGTGGATGCATTGTACCACCTGGAAGCACTGGTACTGAAAAACAACAACTATAGTACAAGGCAATATAGCTGCAAGTTGTGATCCTGGGTGCCAAACACCAATGCCACAGTTATCAGCATCGAGCAATTGGCACATACACACAAAAAAGGAGCATATTCGAGATGGTTTACTTTTCATCAGCAGAAGCTGCAGATACAAAAGTAGTATTTATTTTTATTAGAGTTTAAAATGTGTTTTATACTTCTGAAAGATATGCTATTAGAATGCATTGCTGAATCAGGAACCAATTATATAAATTGTACAGTGGAACTGTTTGGCCCATATGCACCAGAATTAGACCATTGCCAATTTCTTCCACAAGAATGCCAACTGTCCACTTATTTGTGCCTGTGTTCAATATATTTGTAAGATTATAATTTCACCTTTGTGCAGACAGAATGAGATGATTGTTCAATGACATTCATTAACATACAATCACAAAAAAAACCCATAATAGGCCATAATTAATTAGCCATAATCCAGTATTTACTGTTAAAACAATCGTATGCTGTAGTATATGTAGTTTTAATGGGACAATGATGTGATTTTTGTGTCCAAATAAAATACTTTGGGAAAAAAAAAAGAGAACATTACATATACTATGTTGTGGGTCTGCTCTCCTTTTTTTGAACTATAAATGTGTTTATTGTGGCTAATGGTCACATCAGGGACTTTTGTATGGTCTAACCAACATATTCCACAGGAGAGGTCGCTTGTTGGCTGAGAAATGCAGCAAGAACCTCAGTCTGCTCATTATTTAAAATACAGTAACGGACAAGAGAACTTAACAGAATAATCTCAGTATATAGCTTGTGGTCATGATGCAGTTCACAAGCTAACTTGTTATAGATACATAGCTGTCAGACTGTAGCTATGCTAAACTAGCACTTGTGAATGAAGGAACAAACATATTAGCAAAATGGTAGAGCGGTCTTCTTAAACAGGTGCTCCATCTCTTCAAAGGCACCTTAAAAAAACAACCCTTCTCTCCCTCATTTTGCAGGTCTTGAGGCATACACCTTTACGATAACACTAACTACATTGTGACTTTGCCTATTGCTAGTTATAGTGGTGTTTGCTTATCATAATGTACTTTTGGAAGTCATTTCGACTAAAAGTATCTACCAATTGACGAAATTGTAAATTGATACATGACAAAAACCACAGCACACCAGCTGTTTTCTGGCTTTCATTTTAATAAGCCATTACAGTCTCACAGAATTATTTCTACATGCCAGTCATTAATGGCAAATGCATTCTTCAATGTAAGAACAAATGGAAAAAAAAAAAAAAAAATCAATAAAAACAGCATTTCAAAAACACTTTTTTAAAAAGTTAATAGGCCACTGAGTTGCCTGCAGATGGCAAGTTCAACTTGATCACCACCTTTCAGACTTTTCCCATCCCCAACTTTGTGAATGAAGACAACCCAGTGATCTTCTGTCAGAATTCAAGACTGTTTTGATAAGTTAACCCTTTGGATCCTTCAAGCTGTCGGTTTTGTAGTCGCGTTCTCGGATGCAAGTCTTGGAGGAACAAGGCCCGGCCCGGCCCGGCTTCGACTCCTTACTTGAGGAGACGGGGGAGCAGGATGCTGCAAACGATTCCCGCTGCCAAGAGGAGCAGCATTCCAAACGTGGCCAGCGTCCGTCGCAGGAGCAGCTGCCTGAAAGACAGCACCACGGCCACTGTGGAGCGAGCCTGCTGAGCCCCGCCCTCACCCTCCCCCAGCCCCACACTCCGCTTCTCCAGGTCCTTACAGCTCTCCCCAGGGAGCCCCTCAGTCTCCTGGGCCTCCACAGTTAGGGCTGGAACACATAACGATAGCACATTAACATATTATTATTATTAGAAGAAGAAAAATAACTGATGCTGCACAGTATGATTATATGTTACATTTAATGTTGCACAACAGCGATTCCAGTGCATATGCTATATATATATATATATATATATATATATATATATATATATAAATAAATAAGCTACTACTATGAATACTAATAATCTTAATCATCCTTATGTAACTGCCAATATAATTATATCAATGCACATAATTATTTACTACTGCAACTTAAAAATGATAATATCATCACCCATGCTCAATTGATTTACATGTATTAATACACACACATGCACTCACTTGCACTACGACAGTGAGATTAGAGTGACAGGGCTCAGGTAATCCCTTCATGGGTGTGCGGAGTCTTACCCAGGGAGGAGTCCAGTTTATCCAGTGGATGGCCCTGCTCTCCACCCTCCTGTGCACAGGGAGGGGGCTGCACCCCAGCACAAACCTGCGCCTAGCAACATAGCAGCAGAGCCCTATCAGTGCACCTGAGTGCGTGCATCTTCATCACTAAACATGTAAATGTGGAAGCTTTATGGCCACATTACTGGGTACAGGCAGTGATCTTCCATTTTGGAAATAGGTATACACATACAGTACACAAACTTGTTTGATTAATTAGATGCCTTTGTTATGTGCATTTCAGATGCAAGATAAATTCTATGCACAGACAATTGGAGAACAACCAAATCGGTTCAACCAAAGAAACCTTGAGAAGTGAGCGAACTGTGATGAAGAGTGAACACAGATGAATAAGGAGGGGGGATATGAATAAGAGAAAGAGAGATGGAGTGTATGAAGAGAAAGAGGAATGGGGGGAAACTCACTTCTTCAGTGGCCTTCTTCCAATTGAGTTTCACCAGGAATGTGATGAAGAACACACACTGCATGATCACACACAACATGAAACCCGTCCACAGCCCTGGTGAGTTTGGGAGAGGGGGGAGGGTTGGTGTCATTCAACATATAAGACTTGCCTAAAACATCCACAAGACAGCCAATGACCAGACCACATACACAGGGGAAGAAAACGGAAATAACAAAAGATTACAGAGGTTACACAAACATAGGATAGACACGCAGTGACAGGCCGTGTGTAAGAGAAAGGGGTGGGATCAATTCCATTACAGTTCATCCCCATAGATATCCCCATAGAACGGGAATATTTAAATTCATCAACTGAATTCCAAATAATCTCCTGAGTTGATTGAAGTGAAATGGAATTTCCCACCCCTAATATAGAATGGATTATTGTTTTTTTTTTTTTTGGGGGGGGGGGGTGGCACAGCCGCCTAGAACACAGGGCATATAAACACACCAGCGGTCACATTCTTCATCCTCACCTATGATCCCCATATTTGCAGCAAACATCAAGGATGCTCCAATGGGAAGGCCTATGAAGTAGTATCCCACCAGGTTACAAAGGGCCCCAATGGCCTGCTTCCCGGCCCCCCTCACAACGCCTCCCGTTACACCCTGAAGAGACAAAAGCGGGGTGAGCAAACGGAAAACAGCACTGATGCTCACCACATTAATGATATTATATCACAGCAACTGCTTAGCCAGCAGACATCCCAACCTATATAATTTTATGTCAAATAGCTGCAGCTAAGCAGCCATACCTCCCTATATGCATCCAATGTAAAACTGTAAGTCAACCAATTGTGGATTTGGTTAGTACATGGATGGGAGACCTTCTGGACAAACTAAATTGATGTTGGAATAGTAGGGATGTTAATCCCTGATGTCCTGGTCAAATCTCCACAAGGAAACTGTTGAATGTTCCATTCAAGCCCATGCATTACCTACCCATTTCCACCATTCAGGGTGTTAATGTAAATAAGAGCAAAGTTCTCAGTTGAATTTAATTTAACCTCCAGGTTAAATTAAAATAACAATGCAGACCTCTTTTTTGTGAAGCACACTACTTAAAACAACAAAGACTGGAAGAGTGGAAAATAGGTGTGCCATCAATCTAAAGGTTACGGTGCCCCGGTGACCGACCCCCCCCCCCCCCCCCCAAACATATAATCTTGACTTGCAATAACCCCAAATGCGAAGTGCAATGACTTATAACAATCAATGAGCAGACATGGCCACATGATGCAAATTTAATAATGAAAGGAAAACTAAAACTAAAGCACTTTATCAGATCACCGTAACAGTCCAATATAGCCTAGCTTAGAGTATACAGGAGGTCAAACCGATCACAATTTATTTATCAAATCTCAAGATATCCCATGAGTCTATTTGTTCAGTAGGGACAGGTAGCAGCCATTTGAACTTTTTCCATTTTAGATGTCTGCCCATTGAGTTTGAGTTCACATCAATATATTTGAAAGCAGAAATAAAAATGATGCAACTGGTGATCGGTGATCTCTTTTATTTAAAAAAAAATCAGTTAACCAAAGAAAAATGTTAAGACTACACATTACGTAACCAGTATCAGCAACTGTGTATCCGATTATTTTGTATTGAGCAATGTGTTGGACAGGGCAGAAACTTTACAATTGTAAGGGAATGTTTTAGTTTGTCAGACACATAGGCCTGCTCACTGTGTCCAGTGTAAATGTAACAGTATAAAATGTTATTTCATTCTGATATTTTTGTTACTTTGAGTCCTCATGGATTACTAGCCAACACAAACACGTATCAGTAATTTCATGATGTCCTATGCATAATAACACACTGAGCTCCCTCCTGTGAGGGAGAAAGCTGAGACGGGGGTGGGGGAGCAGTTCACTCAGAGGACACAAGTTAAGAGGTAATCCAACAGTATAATTACATTAGGTTACCTACACTTCATATAGAGTGCTTTTTCTGGTTTGTTTCCATATGCCTATATATTAAGAAACTTAATTGTAGGTCTGCACTACTATGAATTTCTCCTTATATATTTGTATATATTTACTTATTACACACAAGTATTAGACATAAAAGAAAAAAATAATCAATGTGCATATTATCCCAGTTGAGAACTGTCAACTACATTACTACTACATTACAGTAAGTTAGGATGATAATTACACATAATACATAATATGAAAGACTTTATCACTCTCTTCTATTCTTTAAAGGGCAGGAAAGGCTGTTCTTCGGGGAAAAGGGCAGGTGATATTAAAGTAATTATTGCGTCATCCACTTTTTCCCCCAAAAGTCATCAGAAGCTTTGTTAAATTAGCCCATTGAAAGACATTAAGCTGCAAAATGAAATGATGATGAATAATTTATTAGAAATATCACTCACCGCTACGCAGTCAAAGAGGTGGAAGCAGGCATATATCAACATGACATCCTTTACCCTGACAAATATCTCTCTATGGAGAGACAGAGAGTGGTTTTGAGAATGAGAGTATGAGGATGCCTTATTTTTGGCTGGAATGCAACAGCAGGACCAGCCCTACAAATGCGAATGTCTGTGACTGAGTGAGTGATGAAGTTACACCATTGGTCGGCTGGATCACATGTTAGGTCCAGCCATATACGTCAAAACCATATACACTAGGTTTTGACCTGGTCTTGTTCCCCTATAGCTACAGTACATCACAATTCTTCATGTCATGAAAGATAAAGCAATCATGTTCGTTTGTTATTAACGGTCCACAGTATGCAGTTTCTTTATGCTAGAATGTGAAGATGTGCTAATCTTATTTATACAATTAAATACATTTTAATGCAATTTTCTTTTAGAAAATGTAGGATGGCAGTACATGCATGACACATGCATGTAGAAGTGGACACACAATGCAATGTAAGATTGCAGTGTTTTTTTTTTTTTCATGCTGTGCAGCCAGAAATAGCTATTGCTGCAAAAATGAAAACCCAAAATCGGCAAACTCATGCCCCATGCAGTCATGACTATTTGCTTCTGTGTAAATGCTGTGATTCTTATTCTCATAACACAAAGGTCAAAACAAGTTATGAAATAAATAAATATATCATCAAATCTTACTTTTCCTAAACTGAGAGCCTTCGGCACCATTATTACAGAGAAAATGGGAGTAATAACCATTTGTGTGTGTTTGCCTGTGTGTAATATTGTGGCTATAATATTTATGGCTTGCATATTTGAATATTAAAGTTGCATATAATATAATCAATACTCATGTCTCATTTGTGAAAATATATCCGATTACATCCTTCAGATTCCCCATGATTAACGCCACAAAAAATGAGACCACAACTGCATGAAGATGAAGAAAAATATAGAAAACAGCACAATTTAGCACAATGTAGTCTGCACGAAAATGATAATTAATCACAAACACAAAAGGTACTATGGTTACAGTTTAATCATTTGAACAGAAAACGTTACCATGCAATTTCAAAAATAAAACTATTTGTAGAACAGGTCTGAGCAGAGAGCATTCTCACATATACTCAGTAAAGAAGTCTGAACAACATTAGACTGAACTCTCAATGGAATGCAATTATAACATCCAACCATCCATCCATCCATCCATATCTATACCCGCTTATTCCTGGTCAGGGTTGTGGGGGTGCTGGAGCCAATCCCAGCGCGCACTGGGCGAGAGGCAGGAATACACCCTGGACAGATCTATCACAGGGCACACTCACCATTCACTCACACACTCATCCCTATGGGCAATTTAGAGTCTACAATTAGCCTGCATGTCTTTAACTGGATAATTAAAACCTCTCAAGATGTGTGTGCCTATGTTGTATTTAGCAGAAGGATACTTTCACCGATTCTTACCAGCACAGAGTAGAGCGACCTTACTGGACAGCTTGGCCTGAGCAGTCTTCCCAGCACCTAGAGCGTTGCCCACGCGTACACTGGCAGCTACAGAAAACCCTAGAGGGAACTGTATGGCAAAGATAACATTCAAATGTACATACTTGCAACAGTCACCCTAACTTTCCTAACACGCCCAGAAACATCCAAGAGCAAACAACAGCTTGCAATGCTAACAGTTCCACATTAATAAACATTTCTGTAAATGTGACAGTTCAACTGTAGTCCCTGGGCAGGTACATTAAAAACAACAAATACAAAATACAAATTCAGACATAATACAAATACGTTAAAACAAAGATTGTTATGCATAAAACAGACAGCACATGTGTTGGGACATCACAGAGCATGGTCACGCATCTGGTTGTCTTTTAACCACACTTTCAGGTAAGTGGTACTGGAATGCTCATATCACCCAAACACTAAGCAGGGCCCTGTTAACAGTGACAGTTATTGCTGGCTTTGAGAAAGAGTGGCTTGTACACTAGAGATGTACTGTGTATTTACCATGTATGCAATGGTGCCTATCTGATATACTATAGCCTATGCTCCCAGCTCTACTTCACTGATCAGTCCTGAAATGTAGAGGGGAAAAAAATTATTTTCAAATTACAAATTCAGATGTGGGCACTGTTGTGTAGATCTCAGACTACAACAAATTAGCATGACCAGTCTGCATAGCTTCCTCAGTTGTTGATTACCAACAAAATAAAATGACCTCGGACCTGCCAGGAATCCTCCAATCTCGTAGGTCCACCATTCCAGACAGAGCATAAACATGCTAGGAACGGCCAGATGGATGAAGGTGTCCCATTCTTGCAGACATTGATTAGACCAACCTAGAGAGATAGAGGTAGAGATAGAGTGAGAGACGGAGAGAGAGAGTTTTACATTAATCCAATTGAATGAGTAAGGCATTGCAATATGCAAAATTATTTTCAGTCATCCTGATTTATGCTCACTGTATTGAGAGCAGCATTATACAGCAGACTGTCAACAAACATGTTTTTGTCCATGCAGATCAAAGATATTTTCATTCTTCATTCGACATTTTTGATTTGACAGGTTTGAAGATATGTTCAGCAATTAACTACACATGCCAGTGATAAAGAAACAGCCCAGAGTTTTTTTTTTTTTTTGCTTAAAAGCGGTTACTCAAACAGTGCAAAAATAATAATAATCATAATTTGTATTGCAAAAATGTCCTGAATAATATCAATATATTGCAAAATATACCAATTACAGCTTTTGTCTCGATGAGTTATATAGGAATATAACCGATAAAATATATTAGGCAAAAATGACAGCATATTGTCATGCATTAGAAAATAAATTTGACACGCCAGCATATATAAAAATGTTCTATTCAATATACTGCAGCATATATTTTTAACGTATGTGTTACGACCTCTATCGTATAGCGTTTGTGTTTATAGTTGTGCATCTTTGCTCTTAGATCGATTATCTTTGATTCACTTCTGGTTTGCCCCAGATTGGCAATTTCCCGTTCCGGTTTGTTTATTTAAAAGACCGTTGTTTGTTTTGATCGGAGGTAGACTAGCTCTGCAAACTCGTGTGTGGATTGTGAATTATTGATTGATTATTTTACTTTGTGTATGACCGTATTTCTGTTTGACTTCTGACTTTTGCTTAGCCCCTTTTGATTTGTTTGTTTATTGGATTTTGTGTATGACCACTGCCTCATCCTATTCTACTCTTGATTATTGCCTAGCCCTTTTGTTTTGTTTGCCCCAGTGTACCTCTCGTGCTCAACCCTGTTCGCCCACCCTGACTTGTTATTTTATTTTTCCTTTATTATTTTTGAAGGTGATCCTGGGCAGAGATCTGATCTCTGTTGGGGGTAGGCTACACATCACATCGAGCCCGGTAAACCTAGCCGAGGCTTATTTAGTTTTGGTTAGGCAGACATGACTGGAGTTACTAGTCAGTCAGCAGTTTTGTCTTTGTTTTCCCTTTCCACACTCCCATTTCCTTACCCTTTACCCTGTCACGACCTGACCCTAGACCAGGTCGTAACAGTATGCCTATATATTTTCATTGGATAAAGGAGTGCTCGATGAGCTCACCTTCCCAGGTGGTCTTGTGAAGGCCCTTCCAGTGAATGTAGACAAACAGGAACACAGCCAATGAGAACTGGGAGATTGTTTTGGAAGCCGCTGATCCGCTGCAGACAACGGACCAATGGCACAGGTTTAGAGGCGGAGTCCTCGCAACAGAACAAAAATGACAATAACTACCAGCAGCAAGACAGCACTTACGCCACTCCCAGCTCCAGCACATACAGAAATATGTAGTGGGCCACTGCATTCACAACATTGCCTGCTAATCCTGAGATGACCTGGGGCCAAATTATACCCTGAAAGACAAAGAGTCATCAACACAGAAAAAGTTTTCAATCATCGACTCTGAATACTGCGAATTTGCTTTCATTATGTATAACAAACATGACATTTGGCCTCAAGACACACAAATGATGCTTGTACTTATCAGAGACTGCAGGGTCAATGCCCTAATGGCTGGAGATGTCTTGCACCAACAGTGCCTCAGGAACCAATCAGATGGGGGCCAATGTCTCCCCCCCTCCCCAGGATGAAATAATAATGAAAATGTAGCTTGATAACTGCATAAAACTGAACATTTAATGTCTGCCAAACACGCTTGTGTTCCCTCAGCTGCCTGTGTAATTAAACTTTCAAATCATCTGTTTATAAGATGTATAATTTTACTCGGTTTGGTACTTTGGATTGATTAACAATACAAACACAAGCAGGAAGGCTCCCTTAAAGTAGGCCTACTCACCTGATTCTGCAGATATCGTGACTGCAGCTGATACATGAATGCAGCCTACAAAAACATCAATTGAATTATTTTTAAAAAGGATAATTGTGTGGAAAAAATTGAAAAGATACCATAGCTGTAATGGAGAGATTGAACTCACTGGAAGTGCAGGCATAAATATCTCCACATACAGCTGTGAGAGCCTGAAGGAGGAACAAACAGATCTGTCAATATCCATGACTGACACCATCATTCAGATTAATGAGAAAGAAGCTTTTGTGTACAAGGCTCACTCAGTTTCACAGGGGTAGTCTGTGTGTTAATGCCGATTTAATTTTATTTTGCTTTCCCTTTATATCCTCCCAAGAATCTGCTATAAAACCTGATGAGAAATATATTTTTTATTGAAGTAACTGCAAGTATAAATGAGAAACTTGTGCAGTAAAGGGGGGGGCGGGGGCTTTGTTAATGTATTTGTTATGAAGGAAAGAAATTTAGTATTTAGGTTTTACCTGGCCACCTCTGGATTCTGCTTCACAGCCAGAAGGATGCACTCAGTATTTATGAGGACAGCCCAGCATGGAAAACATGCCAACAGCAGAATGAGAATCCCCCTCTGCAGAATGACCCCAACTCCCTTCAGGTTACTGCTCCCAAATGTCTACAGAAAGGAAAGGGCAAGGGGAATGTGCACCAAGAGTATCAAATATATACTGTACATATAAACGCACACGGGCACGCATGCTATTTTTCTTAGTTTAGTGTGTGAAATGTAGGAAAATGCTCAAATTATATTGTTGACTACCAGAAAAGTGGGACTCTGACTCTGCCACAAGAAATCAGTCTGATTCAAAAATACTCACACAATCATTAACTGCCTATATTGCATGCAGTATGTGAATCTGTTTTCTGAAATTGGAATGACCTCTGACCCATTGTGGTTCCACTGCACTTGAATAAGAAATGAAATGGCTAAAGCAGCCCATACCTGAGATATCGGCGTGTCACAAGCAGACGCTAATCCAGATCCAATAGAAATCCCCGTAACATTTATCACCTTGCGCAAAAAAAAAAAACAAAAAAAAAAAAACAAAAAAAAAACATGCAAATCAACATACATAGTGACATTAAATACACTACATGAGCATCAGTATGTGTACACCCGACATCCAACATCTCATCAAACATTATGGGCATTAATTTGGAGTTGGTCCACCCTTTGTTTCTATAACAATCTCCACTCTTACGGGAATGTTTCCTACTAGATGTTGGAGCATTGAGGCCAGGATTTGCTTCCATTCAGCCAGAAAAGCATTAGTGAGGTTAGGCACTGATGGGGTGATTACACCTGGCTCGCAGTTGGCTTTTTAACTGATCCTAAAGGTGTTGGATGGGGTTGAGGTCAGGGCTCTGTACAGGCCAGTCAAGTTCTTTTACAACGTTCTCAACAAAAATATATCTACATGGACATCACTGTGTGACCGGCACACAGTCACGTCCACACAGGGCCTTCCCCAAATTGTTGGAGAAGTACAGAACAGTCTAGAATGTGATTGTAATTTGTAGCATTACCATGTGCCTTCACTGGAACTAAGGGACCTAACACCATGAAAACATATTTGCCCAAAAGTATCAAACATAACAATGATGATGACAGGCCATTCAGCCCAACAATGCTGTGTCATATCACTTTGTATTCTATTGTGTGATTTCAGCAAGTCATAGATGACATGGAACATGGATCTCATCAAATCAGTGAGCAGTTTGCGGGGAAACAAGCACTTACAGCTATTGCCAGAGACACTGCTGCCAGTTCAATCTTCCCCAAATGTCCACAGAAAACCGTACTGATGAAGCTGATCATAAAGATCATAAGCTGTGCGACGATCTGGAAATACAGGGCCATTCAAATTTGCCAAAAAGAACCAGGAAATCAGTTGTGCATTTCAGGTAGCAATCAATAAATAAATAAATATCACTGCATTCTGACATGTGAGCCAGCATATTGCATGTCACGTAGCAATTTTTTTTCAGACAAATGTTAATTTTAGGACAGATGTTAATGTAGAGCTGCTGCTCCTTCGCATTGAAAGAAGTCAGTTGAGGTGGTCCGGGCATCTGATAAGGATGCCTCCTGGGTGCCTGCCTCCCTCTGCAGGTGTTCCAGGCACAGCCACTGGGGAGGAGACCCAGGGGCAGACCTCAGACACACTGGAGGGATTATATCCAAAGGCTGGCCTGGGATCGCCTTGGGATCTACCAGGATGAGTCAGCGGAAGTTGCTGGGGAGAGGGACGTCTGGGCTGCTCTGCTTGCCCATTTGCCGCTGTGACCCTGATCTAGACTAAGCGGTTAGGGAATGGATAGATGGATGGATGTTAATGTGTCATTGCGGTTTGCATTTTTCAAAATGCACATAAAAATATTTTGGCTTCAAGCTGGCGCATTTATAATGCAGCAACAAACAACTGTACATTTCTCAGAACATTTTACACTGCAACCTAACTTTATTTGGGTTCAGTGGGTATAATGTGTCCCTACATAGGACTGGGCAGCATGCAGTTTTTTAGGTATAAAATATGAATCCATGCTGTGATATGAATTTTTACTGTACAGCATTTCAGTGAAATGGCACATTCAATGACGTTAAATGGCACGCTTACATATTTACACAGTAATTCAAAAGAAAATCAGCGCTGCGATGAAAATAAACAGAATGAGAATAGAATATTTGGAAGGCAGCTCTGCAGATATGACAAAAAACACAAACAAGCTTTTACTCAAACAAATGTGTGAAGATGGGTATAATCAGGGGGGGAGACAGAGGAGTGCGGGGTTGGGTGTCGCCCGCCCTAGGCTTCTGTCTTGCCCAACCTATCACAAGGTTTTAACTAACATTATCTCGCAACTTACACAATGCCAATCTAATTTGAAAACGAAACTGTCTGGTTTCCAATTTTCATTCACTCCACTGACACAAAAACAAATTCATACAAGGACATTGCTGAAGACATGCATAAAAGGAAAATGCGTAAAAGTTTAAGATTTAAGCATATAGTTTTCTCTGTTAAGAACACATATTTTCAACAATTACAAATTGGAATAGATCAGGAGGAGAGAAGCAGATGAGGATGACCAACTGAGGGGCAGGGGGTACCCCAAACAGAAAGAGGTAGAGGAGGAGGAAACATTTTTCAAGGTAACACAAGCCCCAACAGCTGCCCTGTCTGGCAGAGATGCCATGGAAGCAGAGTATTAAAAGCATCCACTGACAGCTGACGCTGGCAGTGAGGCAGAGCCCCTGTAAAGGTGTAACGTCTATCAAGCAAACTTTCCAGGAGTTTATAATCCGTCACAAATACCCAAAATAAATATTTTTAAAATGTATGTAGTGCCAGGCTCTCTGGCTAGAGTAGCAGAGTGGCACGCATTGTCATGTCATCAGAGCTTGTCAGGGGTTACTTTCTCCTATTTACTAGTGGGGGCACTAGTCATTGAATAGACTACCCTGTGAAGGTCATTCACAGTTATTCTAGGGCTAGTAAAAAGCGTCACTGAAGCAGTAACCATCGCCATTAGCCTGAAATAGTCGGGCTGGCCCAGCTGGGTGCTAATATGTAGCCAGACATTATCACAACTGTAACAGTACTTATTTTTCATTTTTTTAACATTACATAACAATGACCAGAACAGGCCATTCGGCCCAACAATTCTTGCAATTTTCCTGACTAAATTGTACCTACTGCTCCAATTACCTACAGATTAGACACTAGATAGTGTAGAAGAGAAAAGACAAAAAGGACCAGGAGAGAAAGGTAAACAAGTGGTCAGTGCACGACGGCTTTTCAAAAAAGCAAGTGTTCGTTTTACACCCAGGTCTGCTGAGCTACTCGTCAAGGGATTATATGATACATCCGGGTGCTCAAACTCTCCAAACTCATATAACGGTACCAAGCGGCCAAAACCAGACTTCGTTTTTGAAGCTCATTTCCTGGTGTTGTAGTTCACTAGCGCCACTACGGATGGCTCCAGTATAGGTGTTTTCATATCCGGTTTCCATGTAAGTCTACGGTACAAATGCGATCAAAATACAAAGTCCATAATTTTTTCTCACAAGAACAAATAGTCATAATATGTGTATTTTATTCGTCTTATGACTGTCCTTGGGTCGATTTCATGATTTATAGCGTAATTTGGGCACAGTGCCAATATTTGTTCTGGACCAATGAGGTACAGCTTGCGTCACTTGCGGATTACAGCAAAAGCCTGAGCTACAGTAGGGGCTACAGTCTATGGTCTCTGGGGTGGGCGGTGGCGCTTCTTGGCCTTGACATTGCGGCTCCGGCCATGGTCCACCTGTGCGAAGTCAGAAAATGCCGGCATCCCATTTCGTGGTGATTTCATTATGGCGTGTGCTATTTACAGCTGCACTAGACGACCATAAAGTAATCCTCCTCTTACTTTTTTCGGTAGCCGAATCATTTTTACGATTTCCTTTAGCCTACTTAACCAAATAATTAGTTGGCAGAAAGCGTAATCAGTTTGCTCTATTTGGTAGTCTAGTAGCCTATGCTAAAACAGTTCGCAACTTCGGCTACCAAGCCATTTGACTAGCTAGCTAAACTTAACCGGCAAACATTCAATCTGTCAGACGTGTTTGACGGCTTGTCAGTCGTATACATTCCGTAAATGTCTAGGCCTACCTGGGCCATGCTTCACGCATGTGACAAAGCTACTATAATCCCGATTTTGGGATAAACACTTTTTCAGTTTCACAAAGCGAATTAAGAGTCTGAATAACATACAACACACGATGAAATCACACACACAGAATTTAACGAAATTAACCATCTTGGCATTTAGAAAGGAACATGTTTTTAGCATAAGAGACCGACAAGCTAGGCATTTAAGACAGTGGTTCTCAGAATCGGTCCTGGGGGCTCCTTGCGTATATTGCCTTTTCTCCATTGGTTTTGATGATTTACAAGGGGAAAAAAATAGCCTAATAATTAGAAATTCAATGTAGGCTACATTATTTTTGTCTTCATGCACCAGGTGGAAAACTTGCTGTAGGCCTACAAAGTGCGTTGTCATATTTACACGCCTGCAGATCAGTTATTAAAATACTTGGTAGACTTGTTAATCACTGCTGACATTGTTAATTTTTATTCGGTAGAAAGTGATTTGCGAACGATCGGTCCGCTAGCGTCACCCAGCAAGTGAACACCACAAACGGCGATGGAGTAGCTAGCAGCAGTTACTGGCTCATTAACTGACTGTGGCGAAAACCTACGACGATAACTTGCTCGGTTAACAGCAGGTCTACCAGACAGTTATACGAAAATTAGCCTAGTCAAATCACCAGTAGCCTACACATCTGATTGATTGACCATCAGTGTAGTCGATGTTCTTCCCCTGTGGTTCATATTGCTAATGCGTGAGCTAACCACGGATAGCCTACCTAGCTCACTGGCAAGCTGATATGCTAGCTAAGCATATTCGTTTTGCTGAGAAACATAAATTGAAGATAACTGAACATAATTGTATTTTGAATGTCACACATATAACGTGATTACATGACACAGTACAGTCACGGATGGAAATTAAACTCCGTAAACATCTGATAATATATTTTAAAACATAACTGCAGACAGTCAGCTAGCCTCAGGTTCGTTCTGCAATCGTTCGTTCAGGTTGATGGGCTTTTCCGCACCGGACTGTCAATCACATTGTAAAAATTACAGAGCCGCTTAACTCTATGGTTTTGGCTCCAAATCGACAACATGGCCGCGCCCGCCATTGAGCTTCAAAACGTGTTGTAGGGACCCACGGAGAGTCAATGGGTGACGTCACAATAGCTTTGTCCATATTTTTTTACAGTCTCTGAACGGTACCCACAGCTCACTCTCCGTTTGCCGTTAGCTTTGTTTACCAAATAAAATTGGTATTGAACAACGACTGTGTAAATAGTATGATCAATAAACACAGATGTCTACGTTCATAGAAAGTAGTGTATTTCCCCCCCTCCGTTTTTGCGCTCCTTATCGGTGTAAACAAGACCAGGCCAAAACCTAGTATATGGTGGACCGGCCGAGAAATGGTGTGATTTCATAACTCGGCCGACCAGTAGTGTAACTTCACTCACTCAGTCACTGACCAGGGTTTCAGTGTATTGCAAGCCCGGCGGGCCGCCGCGCCTAAATTGACCCCCCGCCGGGCCTAAGCATCGGGGATTTTTTTTTTTTTTTACATTTTTAAGATGTTTTTTAAACTACAGTTACAGTGGGGCGGCTTGGTTGGAAAGCTCACCAGCGACATCTGTTGGTTAAAAACGTGAACGCACTATAGGAAAACAGCAGGTCTGTTCTTTACCCTCATTGTGCATAGAGACGTTCAACACTTTATGCTTCCAAATATCACAAGCTAACAGTAGCCTACCTAGCAAGGCACCATTTCTTTAGTAGGCTAACTAACCTCGTTACAAACTGTGTTATCACTTCATCGTCGGTAAGTACATTCTTTTTATATTAACTTCACTTATATTAGGCTAACTTCGACTTCACTTCTTTATTAATGACGTTAGCTTGGTGACATTGATGTGCACGACAACGTGCTCATCTAGATAACTTAGCTAGCTAGCCAAACAGTCAGTAACACAGATACATAGATATTTTGTTGTTGTTTAAATGTGCCCAGCATTCCAAGGCTGTACATTGTTGTAAGATTTAGTAGCCAATAAGTAGGCAGTGTTGTGCATATCCAAGCGGCCAAAACCAGACTTCGTTTTTGAAGCTCATTTCCTGGTGTTGTAGTTCCTGGTTGCTCACTAGCGCCACTACGGATGGCTCCAGTATAGGTGTTTTCATATCCGGTTTCCATGTAAGTCTACGGTACAAATGCGATCAAAATACAAAGTCAATAATTTTTTCTCAAAAGAACAAATAGTCATAATAGGTGTATTTTATTGGTCTTATGACTGTCCATGGGTCGATTTCATGATTTATTGCGTCATTTGGGCACAGTGCCAATATTTGTTCTGGACCAATGAGGTACAGCTTGCGTCACTTCCGGATTACTGCGGAGGACTCAGCTACAGTAGGGGCTACAGTCTATGGTCACTGGGGTGGGCGGTGGCGCTTCTTGGCCTTGCCATTGCGGCTCCGGCTACGGTCCGCCTGTGCTAAGTCTGAAAATGCAGGCATCCCATTTCGTGGTGATTTCATTATGGCGTGTGCTATTTACAGCTGCTCTAGACGACCATAAAATAATCCTCCTCTTAAGTTTTTCGGTATCCGAGTCATTTTTACTATTTCCTTTAGCCTACTTAACCAAATAATTACTTGGCAGAAAGCGTAATCAGCTTGCTATATTTGGTAGTCCAGTAGTAGCCTGTGCTAAAACAGTTCGCAACTTCGGCTACCAAGCCATTTGACTAGCTAGCTAACCTTAACCGGCAAACATTCAATCTGTCAAACGTGTTTGGCGGCTTGTCAGTCGTGTAGCTACATTCCGTAAATGTCTACCTGGGCCATGCTTCACGCATGTGACAAAGCTACAAAAATCCCGATTTTGGGATAAACACTTTTTCAGTTTCACGAAGCGAATTAAGAGTTTCAAGGTTCATTTGCTGAATATACAACACACGATGAAATCACACACACAGAATTTAACGAAATTAACCATCTTGGCATTTAGAAAGGAACATGTTTTTAGCATTTAAGAGACCGACAAGCTAGGCATTTAAGACAGTGGTTCTCAGAATCGGTTCTGGGGGCTCCTTGCGTATATTGGCTTTTCTCCATTGGTTTTGATGATTTACAAGAAAAAAATAATAGCCTAATATTATAATTAGAAATTCAACGTAGGCTACATTATTTTTCTTCATGCACCAGGTGGAAAACTTGCCGTACAAAGTGCGTTGTCATATTTACACGCCTGCAGATCAGTTATTAAAATACTTGGTAGATTTGTTAATCACCGCTGAGTGTTAATTTTTGTTCGGTAGAAAGTGATTTGCGAACGATCGGTCAGCTAGCGTCACCCAGCAAGTGAACACCACAAACGGCGATGGAGTAGCTAGTAGTAGCAGGCTCATTATCTGACTGGCGAAAACCTACGACGATAACTTGCTCGGTTAACAGATCTACCAGACAGTTATACGAAAATTTGCCTAGTCAAATCACCAGTAGCCTACACATCTCCGATTGATTGACCATCAGTGTAGTCAATGTTCTTCCCCTGTGGTTCATATTGCTAACGCGTGAGCTAACCACGGACAGCCTACCTAGCTCACTGGCAAGCTGATATGCTAGCTAAGCATATTCGTTTTGCTGAGAAACATGAATTGAAGATAACTGAACATAGCCTAATTGCATTTTTAATGTCATACATAACGTGATTACATGACACAGTACAGTCACGGATGGAAATTAAACTCCGTAAACATCTGATAATATATTTTAAAACATAACGGCAGACAGTCAGCTAGCCTCGTTCAGGTTGAGGGGCTTTTCCGCACCGGACTGTCAATCAAATTGTAAAAATCACAAGACCGCTTAACTCTATGGTTTTGGCTCCAAATCGAGAAAATGGCCGCGCCCGCCATTGAGCTTCAAAACGTGTTTTAGAGACCCACGGAGAGTCAATGGGTGACGTCACAGTAGCTGTGTCCATATTTTTTACAGTCTCTGTGCATATCCCGCTCTTACAGCTCGTTTCCAGCCCAAACCACTACAAAGAGAGCAAACTTTTTTTTTTTGTCAGTGGCATTTCCTTCTGAAATCTACGACAGCAATCGCAAACACGACATTTATTTACCCTTTTTGTATAGCTATTTCCATGGATAAAATCGCATTTTATTTATTATTATTTATTGGTAAAAACATTTACTTCGTATCCAGGGAGATAGCCAACTAGGTACTTGCACGTTACATGACATGTGTAGCCATTTCGTAATACAGTCGCATTTCATCCTAGAAAATAACCCGTTAATCCAGAGAAATTGCTGAGTCGTCTTAGAATCTTTATCGCAACAGAATGTATCAAGGCTGGCAGCCCGGATCAAATTTGTTGTGAAAGCTGCCGTCCAAAACGAACACCTGAGAGAGGCGCCGCCTGCGTGCGTGCCTCCCCCAAGGCGTTACGTCATTGTTTTGCAATGCGCAGCTGTCGTAAAAACATGCCAGCTTCGATAAGCGGTATCGATAAGGTCGGAGCCATACGATTCCAATGAATAGGACAACTTGGAACCGGTTCGTGATTCCCATCCCTATTTAAATGTTCCCAGCATTCCAAGGCTTGTTGTAAGATTCAGTAGCCAATCAGGACTTGAATACAAGTTTTTTGTGGAGTGCAAAAACTTAGATATTATTTATTTTAATTTATTTTGTTGTTGAAAACACAGCATTCCAAGTCTGTACACTGTTGTCAGATTCTTTGTAAGACTATGCTATGCTGTAAATAGTTGTTGATTTTTTAAAATGTGTGTTGAATAAATTACTTCTTTATAACAACATTCACATTACGTAGTTATTTTAAAATCTTCAGTCAGCTTTTAGCACCGACTTAATGTAGGGCCCTATGGAATCTGTGTTATAGCTTTTTTTTTAATTCTCAATTCCGCGATTCCGTCTGTGATTCTGTTAACACAGAAACTATAGGGCCCTACCTTAATGCTTAATGCTAATCAGTCTGTCGCAGGCCCGTGCCGGGCCCCCATCAAAAAAGACACTTGGCCGTCTTTTTTGCGTCAGTGATCTTGAATTAAAAAATAAAAAAGCTAAGCAATGTATGCCTGTAAACTGTAAGCCACACTGCCTTGAAAATAAAACTTTTTGGATTACTTTAGTAGATTCCAAAAATATCAGATAAGCTTCGAAAGGAGATACCTGTTATTTAAATATAGGCCCTTACATAAAAAGACCACCGAGTGTGGAAGCAGCAATCTTACCACAGGTCCTGCTAATGTTGAAAGTTGCACGATTTCTTCTTTGTAGTCGATGGGTACCCAGCTGTGTAAGAGCCTAAGACATCCACCACAAACAGGCTTTGAACCTGACGTAGAATTCGTGACCGAAATTTTATCGCCATTTGCCTCGATTGTTTTAGTCTTGATGTCGTCCATTTTAAAAGACTGTTTTTGATGTATGTCAGTATTTAGGGTCCACTGTCCGACTGAGCTCTCCCTCGTCATTGTCTACTTATAGCTTAGTGGACTCGCCTATCAAGACGACTGAGGTGCAACAGCCTATGAGGAGGTGGGAGGAACACATCAACGAAGTTGACAGCTGCCTTTAACTCGATGGTCAGCCAACTGAAACACTACTTTGACCTCAGTGTGGCTTAGGCTGCAAGTCTTGGGGTAGTGCCGTAGTGTAAGAATTTGCAGGGCGTGCTTCACGCAAAATACCAAGAACGCATGGAACGCTTTCACACTTGCTTCTCCTGCGAAGAAAATGTGTGTTGTCAATCGGAAAAACTAGGTATTAAAATTCGTTTCCTTGTTTTTTTTTTTGGAGCCTGCGTGTGGATTCTGTAGGTGAAGCCGATTGACCGTACGTGATTGCTGATGATGTGCACCTGTGACCACCTGACGGCACAAACAATACAAGCCTCCAGACTACCGTTCTCGGTTCCTTTTGGCTTTCATCGTTTTAGCTTATTTATACAGCAGTGTCGCTACTCATAAATGTCCCCATACATACCGATATTGTAATTCCTTTATTAGCCTATCTGCCATGCACAATGAAGTGATTAATTTACCAAATATACAATTGTGAAGAACGCTTTTTTTAACGGGGAGGACAGTGTCAGAAACCAACTGGTGTGACTACTCTGCTTGGCTGTAGACAGAATACCACGGTGCAAATTATTTGAACTTTTCCTTCCTTCTCTTGATGACATGAATGTGTGCCCTGGCAAATATGCCAAATTTTGCTAGCCGAAACCGCAAACCTTTGGGCTGAAAAAAGTGATGGAGTGAAGTGGTTTTGTAGGATGGTTTAGTTCACGGGTGAAATATTTGTAAATCCTCTGGCACGCTATTCAACAATTGAATGACCCGTGCTTTCATTCGAATTTTCCGATAATGCGCTATGGAAACTATTTTCGCAGCAATTGTAATGAAGTTGATACACCCACATCCCTAAGGAACAGCGGTAACGAGTGACTAAATTCCAATATACTGGATCCCGATATGCGGTGTGCGTCTGTAACAATAAATCCTTACCTAATATGCCTGAACATAATGTAATGTAATATAAAGTGTGTGTGTGCGCGCGCGCGCGCCCACGCACTGTTCTGTGTTTTGTGACAGCAAGGACCCTGCATCTTAAGCGGTCAGGTCGAAGACAGGAACACCTGAGCTGTACGCTTAGCAGGTTTTCAAATGAAAGCATTGAATGAAAAAGACTGAAAAGTATTGCAAATCTGTATGTGATCTTTTAAAAATGCATCACTGGCATTTCCCTCTTGACTGGCTCAAGTCTGTGCTCGTACGTACTGGAGTGGAGTGCAGTTGTGTTTTTTTGTTTTTGTATTTTTAACTTCAAGTGATGCTGCCTCTTGCCGTCATAGCATTTGTGTTAGAACTGGAGGAAAGAGAAGACAGGCTGAGGTTCAAACATACTTGATGCTTTGAGCTCGAAGTGAGACCTCTTATGTGGTCCCCTCACACGGAGAGACCGCTCTGAATTCAGCAATAAAAAACAAGAGCTTTTCAATGCAACACCTCCTCCTTCATTTAAAGAATATACCCGGTGTGACTTTATTTTTTACGTATTGTCAATATGATATCATATGACATGAAGACATATTTTCAACTTCAGAAAACGCAACCTATTATCAGGAAAAACATGGCCAGTTTAGTTTTTCATTTTTTACATTTTATAAAATTGTTATTATTTATTTTACCAAATTCACTTGAAAACGGAGCAAAATGTTCATTTTGATGTGGACTATTTTCAGTATTTTGATGCCGCAACGAACTACTTTCCACATATCGAGAAAGCAATCGCTGTGACTTCATTAAGTTATTTCAGTAAAAAGTACAAAAGCCAGGTTGAATTATGCTGACCAAAGCAACAGTATGCCTCAATTAGTTGTTTTATGTTTCTTTGGACAGCAGTAGATTTCCATAATATTAGCTGTATATTAGCTATATCTGGCGTTGACACGATTGACAACGCTTGTCGTTAGTCGCTAGGATATTTGTAGGTTTCGGTGTTTTCAACCTACATTGTAGGTTTTGGTGTTTTCATAGGATATTGACAATATCCGAAAAAATGTAATTACTTATTCTTTAACTTCAGGTGAAACAGCAGTTCACTCTCTGCGGATAAATATGAAAAACATTACTGTGCTTCGTTGTATGATTAATTTTATTTTATATTTCAACAAAACGGCGCACATTGTCTTAAGCCCTCTGCCCAGCCAGCGCATTGCCAAAAAATGAATGATGCACGAGAACCATTTTCAATGCGTTGCGTGCGCTGACAAATTTTCTCCACAAGAGGGAGTCTAGCACTCACTAATGTCTGAGACAAAGTTTGCAGTAATGGTTGTTGGTATGATACCTCTCTTACAAAACTGTCATTTTAGGATCCAGTTTACCAAATCACTACATAGAAAATATTGGTAAATCCACAAAATAGGTCATGTCTCAGGGCTATCCAGTGGCGATTGGCGAGTGTGGAAACAGGGTGGGACAGAAATATTATTGTCGAGTAATTGCGGGGGTGTGGCTGGTCCCATGAAAACACTGATTTATTAGTGATTGTGTAAATTTTACAAATTTTACTGACAAATATTTGTCTCGGCTTTGTTTTAAATGTCCTAATTTTACAACTGTTTTTATTGTGTAATCTTGTTGGCTATTCTGTTTGTTGGTATAATTTAGGTTTTATTCTTGTCCTACATATGAATTGTTTGATGTCAAATCAAAGTATTGAGCCAAATAAATGTCTTTGTTCAAAAAATAATGGAACTCCCTTTACATTTACATTTTGCCTGACTTTCAGTAAATTAACAACAGCATTAAATTGTATTTATAAAAAGATCGGGAGTGAAGTAAGTGCTATTGCGTGTTATGTGAATGAGGAGAGGGTATGATGTTGACAGCTCAAGAAAGGCTACAAACACACACACACACACACACACACACATTGCACTGACACAGAATTGTTTTACATCTGTTCTAGCATTCCATTACCCTTGCTGGTGTAATTCCAGGGGTGTCAGTTTCCTCAAAATGAAAGATGTGACCTGTCTCCCCTGCCAAAATGAGTTCACAGTGAAAGGCATATTGTCTTTCTTGCCCTTTCAGCCCAGAGGATCATGTGGACTTTACTCGTTTTCTTTCTCAATGTGATTAGCTGGAGAGTGAAGCTGAAATCTCCTCATCCCAGAGGTTGGGGGGTGGATATCAGGTGAGGTCAAACTTACATAAGATACAGCATACATATATTTAGTGATGGTCATAATGCTTTGGACAAAGATATATTTCTATTGATTTGGCTCTGTACTCCACAATTTTAGATTTGTAACCAAACAATTCACATGCGATTACAGTTCACATTCTCAGATCAAAATTTTGTACATTTTTGTTTCACCATGTAGAAATGACAGTCCCCCATTTCAAGCTACCATGATGTTTGGGACAACTTCACAGGTCTTTCTGATCAGTCAATGGTGTTCAATTGCAGGTACAACAGAACATTCAGTATCTAGCCTAGGCTTTTGATTGCCATTGGAGTCTATTATTGCCGTTTGTCAACATGAAAACCAGTTTTTACCAATGAAAGCCAGGGATGCCATTAAGAGGCTGAGAAATAAGAAAAACTAACAGTCAGTGAAACAGGACAAACCGTTTGGAACATTATAAAGAAGAGAGCACTTGTGAGCTCAGTAATTGCAAAAGGCCAAGTAGGCTAAGGAAGACATCCACAGTTGAAGACTAAAGAATTCTCACCACATTGAAGAAAAACCTCCAAACACCTGGCCGACAGATCAGAAACAGTCTTCAGGAGGCTACTGTCTTCAGAAGACTTCACAAACAAAATGAAAGAGGCTACGCTGCGAGATGCCAACCACCAGTTGCCTGCAAAACCAGGATTTCCAGGGTACAGTTTGTACCCAAAAGAGCATGCAGAGTTCTTCAAAAAGGTCTTGTGGACAGATGAGATTCACATTTATCAGAGTGATGGCAAGAGCTTAGTGTGCAGGCCGAAAGGAACAGCTCAAGTTCCAGAGCACCCCCAGCCCCATCACCTGTGAAACACAGTGACAGGGCTTTTATGGTTTGGGCATGTATGGCTGCTACAGGTTCTGGCACAAGTCTTCATTCATGATTTAAATACTGATAGCAGCAGCAGAATGAATTCTGATACGTACAGAAGTATCTCATCTGCGCAAGTTCAAGCAAATGCTCATTGGAAACTCATAAACTCATTGGCAGGTGCTTCATCCTGTAGCATAACATTGATCCCAAACGTACTGCTAAAGCAATAAAGTATTTTTTTCAAAGCCAAAAACAGGAAAATTCTTAACTGGCCAAGTCATTCACCTGATCTGAATCTGAATTGAACTTGTGTATCATATGCAGAAGAGAAAACCTAAGGCAACTAGCCCCTGAAACAAGTAGGAGCTGAAGATGGCTGCAGTACAGGCCTGGCAGAGCATTATGAGAGAATATACTCAGCACCTGGTGATGTCTATGGGTCACAGATTTCAAGTAGTCAGTGCATGCAAAGGATGAAGGACAAAGTATTAAACATGACTACTTTCATTTACATAATATTAATATGTCCTAAACTTTATGGTGCCCAGTAATGTCCAGGCTATATATAAATAGTTCTGTAATTTCTACATGGTGAAACCTAAGTGTATAAAAATACACGTAAGTTAAAGCTGAGAATGTGCACGTTAACCACATGGGAATTGCTTGATTACAAATATAAAATTGAGTACTGAGAGAAAATATGGCTTTGGCCCAAACATTGTGGAGCTATCTGGTTATTATATATATATATATATATGTGTGTGTGTGTGTGTGTGTGTAATGAGTTACTGCACAGGAAAAAGGCTCTGTAATTACTTCTTTTTTTCTCCCTGTAACTCCACATCATAGCGATCTCAATGCACGCCCTACCATAACTAAATGTGACAAATGTCATCAGATTCTGTGGTGAAAACGAGGTCAGTTCAGTTGTTTCGCAATCTAGCTCATTTCCGTGCGCAGAGAACTTGAACGCACGTGCGCCAGCGGGGGGGAAGAAATCCCGTGGCTGGGGATCCCAGAGGCGGACGGAAAAGCAGTGAACTTCTCTGCACATTACTGATATTTATATGAGCTATTTCTTTACACAAATATTGCAGAAAATGTTTATGAGAATGAAGGTCAACATACAACCGTGGACAATTAAAACATTTTTTCCTTAGATTTTCACAAGGTAAGCTTTTTCTACTATGCCTGCGGCGACTGCATGTCCCTGGAACAGGTGAAATGGGGCTAAATCAGCAAAGCTTGTCCAAAGCACACTTTTACACCCGGGACAGATGGCTGTGCCTCTCAGTGTCCTGGATCATTCTTAATATGTGTGGCAATGCAGGAAAATCCCAAAAATGTTCCAGCAAGGGTGTAAGGCCAAAGTCACTTAACTGAGAAAGTTAACATGGAACCGTAGATAAACATAAGCTTACCTGGGTAAATTTGGATGTATAATGTAATCAATTCTGCGTATTATTATTATTATTATTAATAACATGTTTATTCTTTTGGTCATCATTAATCTAAGACGTGGCAATCCCATTTCTTTGTTTTTTAATAGGCTACTTTTTTTCAACTTCAATATTCATAGAGTTGTAGAGACACCAATTCTTTTTCTTTTGCGGAACCATTTAAGGTGGAGGAAAAACATGGGTTTTTACAGTATGTTACCCAGACGTGTATATGGCACTGCTGGCCATTTTGTCTCTGTTGTATAACGCAGACGGGTTTATTTTTCCTTACTGCCCTGTGCCTCCCAGTGTCCTTCATACAAATAATATCAAATAACCAGAGAGTTTCGGAAGCACCATCCACCTGGGATAATATTGAAGGATGAGCCCCTTGCTCATCAATGGTACACTGTGGAACACTAGGAGTTTCAAGCCAGATGCATATTCAACAATAATTTCCATGGCATACAGTGTTACCTTGCGTCAGTTACTGATGATGTGAAATGGAAAAATGTATTTTGTTCAACATTGATTTAAAATAGACACAAGAAGCAGAGCAATTTTCGACATGAACACCCAGCAATTGAAAAAAAGGTTAGCAACAAATATAACATTTATTGAAATTAATTATAACAGTTTTGCTATTGTGAAGTCACTTGTTCTGTTATGTAAAACACATTGTTATGGTAAGCCAATCAGGGTGGAGGGGCCTGTGAGGAATTCTATGCAAACTCTTCTCTGACCTCACTCCCCTGCTGACCGCAGTACAGGTCACTGAACTCCCAGCTGTGAGCTAAATGCACACACACGAACAGCTTCACTGGGTTTATATGTCCAGGCAGAATTTACGACTCAGCACCTTCATCTCAGTGTAATTTATATTGTTTCATAAGCAAAAAAACAACTGTCTTCAAGTCCATACAAATGTAGTTCATTACAAAAATTTCTCGGTTTAGGACAGGTCCGCTTTTGTGCGAAATCCTTTTGTTTCCTCGAGTTTAGACAGTGTTACAGCATAAACTGTTCCAACGCTGGCACCCGCCCTCGTGTGATCGTCCGCTGACACCTCGGAAAGGACGTGTATTTGATCTGTGTGGTTATCTGGCCAAAGACCAGAGCTTTCCCACACCTCTCTTGTGAGGCCATACAAAAGCAGTGCCAGGTCATTTCTTCCAGCTCGCAGCAGGCCCCTGAACATTAATCTTAGTCTCATTGTTCACAGAAAGAAGGTGTCCATACAGTTGATAGTTTCTTTCCTAACCATCCCTTCCCATTAGATTTAGCATTTGGATTTCCTTCCTAATGACAGTTATAATTGCATAAATAATAACATTCAAAGTGTACATTTAAGTCTCAGTACCACGTGTTGTTACATTACAAGCTTGTGGGCTGGCACTGAAAAAGAGTCGGGCACAGCAACATGTCAGCTGTGGTCACATGTTAGAATAAGCAGGCTGTTTTACAAGAAGGCACAGCTGTAGTGAAGGCACACACAAATGCCTCATTCACAAAACCTGTCTTAAATTATTCTTACTTTTGTTCTTAAAAATGTTCCTATGAAAGCACAATATGCGATTCATGACACACGTGCAGACCTTTGTTTCGGTGTATCCCAGGTGTATGAGATGATGAATGCTGGCAGTTTGTACATTTTATGCGCAATCCTGTTCGTGTGATTTGCATAAGGAAACAGCCATGAACAAGTGAAGATAAGAAAAAAAATGATGAATGCCTAAATGTTCTTGAAAACATTTTCATATGCAGTTTGAGATCAAATGGGAATGAGGCCCAATATCCAGTTCTGTGTACTGTGTCCATTCACTAGGTTCTTTTTTATTGAGCATTTGTTTTTTATAGGAACAGACACATGTTGACATGTAAGTTGTTTAAAATGTGGCAGAATCCAGTCCTGGAGAGCCGCAGCGTCTTCTGGTGTTTGGTGCGTTCCAGCACCAGTGATTCATTTAATTGGTTGATTGGCTATAGAGTCCGCTTTCTGAAAGCCTAAATTGGCAGCTGATTGATCTGATTGGTTTAAAACTATAATCAGATGCATTGTACCACACTATTTCTAGCTTATGTTAATTTACAATGTTTGTACCTAGAAGGCTTTTAAAATAGATTGCTTGGAAAATTCAGGAAACAGTAAACAAAAATCAAGTTGACAATTGTTAAAATGTCATGAGAACAATTATAATTAGACTGGAATAAAATGACATTTCCCTGGGGGAATGTCAGGATACGAATGTATTACAGTATAAATAATAGATTATTCATAAATATGGGGATGTTGAACACTGTGTTAGTAAATACAAGCCTTTTTTACTGTTCCTTTAGGCAAGGTACCTAACCCAAATCTTAAGTAAACTGCTGAATTTATAGATAATGTTCTAAATAAAGCTAAGTAATGTAAGTCTCTAAATCAGAGTGTCTGCTAAACAAAGACAAGCTGCAATGGCTCGACACTGTCGTGGAGACTTGGCATGGGGAACTGGCGGACCACACAATTACACAAACCCACCATCAGACTTCTAATTACTTGTAATGGAATTTTTAATACAGGTATATATACACACACATATACATGTACCGATAGCAAATAAGACATTGGCTGGTCCGGTCTGTCCAAAAATAACGCTCCCGGATGCCACATGGGATGGTTAAAGCATTTGCTCTCTGTGTAGGAATCAGTGCTACAGTCTGAGATTAAATCCTCTTCTTCCCAGTACCAACGGGCTACACACAGTTGGCCTTAACACCACCCAGGGAAAGTGCATCACGGCTGCCTGAGTAAAGTATACCCAGCCTCCATTGGGTGCCTGCAGTCTGCCTGTCTGGCTGGGTAAGAACCGTAGTGCTCTGGTGCAGTGGTTACACACATTTTAGAGAATGCCAAGCAATGTGGGATACAGTAGTGCCGGAGCGTGCCAAACCGGTACAAACATTCTGCTGGAGGGCCAATTAACTTGAAATTTTCACGCGATTGTTTCATAACTTTAATATGACCAAACAGCTTTGTTGAATTAATGCGGAACCTAACATTATGCAGGATTTTTTGATCTGGCCACAATTGTTGTCATGAATACCATAGAAAGTGTGACTCAGGAATTTTGAGCAAATCCTTGAAATAGTTCATCATAAAATATACCCGTTATGACTTGTACACCTCATGATCTTCAGATTTGCGGTGGAGTGAGTCACTGTAAAGTGCTCTGAGATCATGGCAGTAAAGGCACTGTATAAATGCAATGATCATCCTCATCAAGTAACAGTGTTATTTTGACAAGTAGTTAGTTGTTACACCTCACTAAATTGCTGTCTTATAGTTTGAAATATGATTAATGTCAATCATTTTGTATATACATTCAAAAAAATATATGGTACCTTGAACATACAGTAAAGATATATGTTACATGAAATTGCAATGCACAAGATGTTTCCTGCATAATTTCATTCATAGATTTGGCATTTGTTTTCAGCATTGTAATATTCCAATATACTTTAGAGATTTTTCAAACCACAAAAATACAATGCATTCCACTTGTAAGAGTCACTGATGAAAAAATGTAATGCATCCAATGATCAAACCACTGTAATACTATCAATGAATGGCCCTTCACAACGGTTATATAACCCCTTCATAAGCACTACATACACATTTGGAAACGCTTATGTGATTAACTGCAGATAGGCATACAGTGTGTCAAGCATATCATGGTAGTGTCATTTGCAGCATAAGTAACTATTTGCAGTTCATAATGTTATGAATGCTCATGTTGTGCTCATGAAGATGTTGTATACAGCTTGAGAAAAAATTAATAAAAAGTGTTATCTAAATTGTTTTAGTCAAAACTCATTTAAATGCGTTATAGTACTTACAAGAAGCAACTTACTTTCAATAATAAAATCACGGGGGACAAGTATATCAGAGTTATCAAGGGGAATGCTCTGGAATGCATTCAATCAGATGACATGTGATACTGCACAATATTAACAAACATCAGTTTCAAGTAAATGTAGAAAGACTTTCATTACATTTGATTACATGGCTATAAATATAATGCAGCACCCACCATGACAAAAAGTTTATTATTATTATTGCCATTATTATTATTATTATTATTATAAACAATAGAGTTACATAATAAAAAACTAGTACGAATGAATGCAAGAAAACAAAAACAAGGAAAAAAGATCATACCCATATTAATAACTTGTATTAGCTGCATCCTTTTTGTAGTTCCATTTTTTATTTTCTATTTTTTTCAATATAATCCCTCACAGAAATGGGAAATACTGCAATACATTGTAAATATGACAAGATATTTTTGAAAACATAATTAAAATATATTTCACAGTGATGTAATACTTTGTGTCTTAAAGCAGCAATAATTTATACAGTTGCCAATGCATTGTGAAGTTTAGAAATATGCTGACAATATATTTCTTTAAATATATTTTCAAATGTATTCCATTTCTGTAAGGGATGGTCCGAGAGGTCATAGATGTAGACACTTCAGGCTAACCAAGTTAACTAGTGAATGTATTGCAAAAACACACATATTACAAGGCACTTATAATATTCTCTGAGAAACGAACACCCTATAAAAGTATTTGGATGGATGTTCCAAGCAGGGCTAGGACAATCATTGTCTCTGCTTGGAACATTTAACCAAACAATTTTTTGTCCAAGAAATGTATTCAATACTTTATTCATTTAAAAACATATATAATAATATATCAACTTTTTCAAAAAATTAATTTCAGCCCTTGATAATCTTTAAAATGCATTATATGAAATACACATAATGTATATTTGATTTGTCAAAGCATGTGTCAAATATACAACATGTACAGCAATATCATGTTGATGTATGTGTATACTGTTAAATACACAAAATACATAGCTATAAAAATATCTTTTTTAAAAAGCCATACTGTATATATTAAAACACACTTTCTGTGTAATTCTAATGAAATTATATGAAATCCCTTCCTCACCTTGAAGCCTTCACCTCAGTAACTCTTAAAAGTGTGATTGCACTGCAACGCACAGAATTTTACAGGGACCCGCACCAGAAAGGGAGACGACAAAGCCAAAGTCTGTACAGTAATACCCTCTTCTAGTCAAACGCACAAGGCTGTTTGTGGTATTTAGATAGATAAGGATTCAAAATACAAATTGGAATAGAAAGTGCATTTTAAGTGCACTTTGGGGAGTATAGCATTTGAAATGCAAGATTTTCAGTTTTTGTTTGGTCTGCCTCATTGGTTACACCTGTACTCATAAAAAAGAGACAGATTGGACTGCTAGTGTCAGGTCCCATTTAAAGTACAATTGAAATACAGTGTTTCAAACTCACGTTTTTGGGGGGTGAGTGAATTTTGGAAAACGACCCATGTGCACTCATATTTGGTGGATGTTATTACCTCTAGGGTCTGCATAGAAATGGCTGTGAAATCTGAAATTGCAATAAAAATCTTGCAAAGACCAAAAAAAAAACCCCCCCAAAAAAAAACCGTGGTCCTCCCCCCACCCCCAATATAGACTTAATTTATGTGTACATACAGTATGCGAGAAATTAGCATTACAGTAGACCCCTCCCTCACCCACCCCCTTCCAGTGACACATTAATGCATTATAATGCAGCAGGCAGCCCCGCCCATCAGTGTACCTGCCAACTGCCAGGCTGCAGGGTCTCTGCCGCCCATCCTCAAACAATTGGGGGAGGGGGCAGGGAAATGGGGCGCCTGGTATCCCCCATAGGGGGCGACTTCACACTGCCTGCTCACAACCCTGTCGCATTGGCCCAGGAGGGGAAGGAGTCCAGGTTGAACATGATCTTGCCCCAGCTGTTGATAGCAAGGGTGATGCAGAGGATTCCTATGATGTTCATGACCACGCCAGTCTTAGCCTGAGATATAAAGAACAAAAGGATAAAGTGCAGAGAGGTGAGTCGCACAGTTCTTGCAATATATTGCTAAGCACTCATCGCCCTAGCTCACAAATCACTCTTTCTTCATCTTAAAGTGGAATACTGGTCATGTTTTCTCTTAAAACACTTTTTAAAAACAATCTTTTATAGACTTTTATAAACTGCTTTAATCTCCTTTTAACTGCTTTTAAGTCTTTTAACATTGTAAGACTTAATAATTTTGAATGTCTTTATTTTTACCAGTGTTGGGTAATAGCAGAACTACATGTAACAGAGCTACCAGCCGAACTGCATTTTCCAGTAGTGAGTGGTACTTAAGTGAGGCTTCACAGGTGTTTCTGATTAGTCAGGTGTATTCAGTTGAAGTCCTTAGTGTGGGTATAAGAGAGCTTTCAGTGTCTAGTCTAGTCTGTTATTGGTGTTTGTCAACATGAGGATCAGAGTTGTGCGAATGAAAGTCAGCCATCTTATAACCACGATCCACACTGCAACATTGCAGTATTACAATGAGTAATATCAAATCTCATCTGTCGTGACAGCACAGCACCTCACCATGACAGTGGCTGCTTCGCCTGATTCACTGCTGCTTGTGTGTGATCAATAGATACCATATGAGTCCCCGGAAATTAGTTTGATAACATACAGCTATGAGAACAGTCATAAGCAATCGATATAATGACAATAGATTAATGTGTGACATAGATACACGTGTGTGGAATGGGCTATTTGTAGAATACTGTAACAGTTTTGCTCTTTCCTGTAAGGTCATCACAAGTATTACAAGGTCATCGCCAAATATTTGGCATCACAGTTAACCTTGATGAAATGAAAGACTTTGTGGGAATAACAGTAAATCCACTGTTTGGCCTGTTTTATCTTAAGAATAGATGCAAGGAGAAGCCATTATTATGTTTCAAAGCAGCAAGAAAGGAATTTTTTTCTGCTGCACTTCTGCAGCAGTGCAACATTTCTGAGAACTCGGTCCTAAATATCAACTCATACTGTGACTCATAGGGAGTATATCCCTGGCCCTAGACTGTAAAATATAAGATACCGCCAGCAACCACCATGGTTTCATGTGGTTATGAACCATACTTTTGCATAGTTGCATTCGCAGTTGCTACATAAGGCTACACACTGGAATATACTATGATACACTGAATTGGCTGTCTTTTTGGAAAAAAAACAGAGATACATATATTTTGCAGCAATATATATTTTAAATATCTGAACGCTCTGTATTTATATATGCTGTAAAATGTTTGAAGGCTGGGAGTATGATGTTTTATGTGACTACAAAGTGGACTGGCTTTAGCTGTGGTTTTGCCTGACTGAAACACATGGTGAGATTTGAACACTTACCATGTCGGACACCTTTAAGTAGCCATAGGAGAAGACGATAGCATTTGGGGGTGTGGCCACGGGCAGCATGAAAGCAAAAGAGGCACTTAGAGTGCATGGAACCATGACGTACAGCGGGTTCACCTCTATAGACTGACACTGTAACACACAAATGAGGCTCATTAAAACAGAAGATATAGAATTAAAAGAAGGTAATTAAACAGAATTAAAAAAGATATAGAAAGGAGGTATCACTCATTTACATACAAACATACTCTTACATACAACGGCAGAAACATGGGACACTTGTACAGGATGTTCAACTCTATAGACTGTACCGTAACACATAAACCCACAATGTTCATTACAACAGAAGAGCAATAAGGCATGGGCAGAGGAAATTGTTCTTATAAAATGTCAGAACCCAGATGGTCACATTTTGAGAAACCTTAAGACACTCACCTTACCTGTAAATAGCACTTACTGTAGCACTCTTAGGCCACACAAGCAACATGGCTGCTTAGACATTGGTCAGATTCTCCGAGGGCAGTTCACAGAAGAGTTTCTCACTTTGAATCACTTTGACTAACTGGATTCGCCTTCGAGCCCTCTTTACCAGTTTGATGTCATTGCTTAGAGAACCCGTTGATTGGTTACATCCTGAACAGTGGGTGGGGCTTAATGCTGTGATGCACATAGCAGTCTCTTACAGTGAAGAGGTTTAAGCCTGGCACAAGGCTTATAATCCCACAGAGACGAACATCAACATTAAAATAATCAACAGAACCGTCTGACTGCTCTTTAACTCCTCCACAACCTTAATATTCAACAATCTGATGAGCCCTGCGGAAATAACCTGACATCAAGGAAGGAAAATAAGAACAGTGTTTACCATTTAATGGCCCTGTAATCACTGACTCAGAACTCTGATGTCAGTAGCGCTTCTAATTTAGACTGAGCACTTTATAAAGGGTGTAATTCAGACACTGGCAGAGCACCCAGGCTCCGTCTGGCTCAGAAATCCTCTGGCAGAACAGGCCTGCACCGTGCACAGAAGAAGGGTGCAGCCGGCAGCTTTGGATTATAATGTTCATGGGGAACTGCAGAGTCTTGTAAACTTTCTCGCGGTAATCACCCTGTTTACGAGGATTGAGAGCAGTGCTGATTCACGTCTGAATGCGATGTAGAGCGTGGCCAGGGCTGTCTCTCGGTCGCTCTCGGTGACGGTCGGGAGTTTGCCCTGACCTGCTGAGGGATTTGGCAGGGGGACGGGGGGTGGACAGCGGTGGTGGTGGTGGTGGGGGGGTTTATTTAGTTGAGTTACGGGGCGCATGAAGAGGACCATGTGCAGCATACAACTCCAGCCGGAGATTTATCTTGCTTCCACCCTGGTAGGACCCATTTATAAATGGATCATTGAGCTTTTCTCTTCTTCCCATTCTCTCTCTCTTCTCGCTCGCTCTTCTTTTCTCTCTCACTCTCTCTTCCTCTCCTATTTTTTTCATCTCTCCCATCATTTCTCCCCCTCTTTATTTCTCTCTCTATATATCTCTATCTCTTCCTCCTGTGTCCTCCCATTACTCGATCTCTCTCTTTCTACCTCTACCTCTCTCTGTCTCTCTCTCACTCTCTCTCTACCCCAACAATAGTGGCTTACTGGGATTTCTTTCCCTCCCACTTCAGCTTTGAACTGAAATAAACCCTCCTCAGAATTCCACCGTCCGTTTCGAGCATTCCAAGTAGGGCTCAGCGGTAGCAGGGCATTCTGGGGCTTTCAGCCAAGCACGGCGTGTCAGTCCCAGGGACAAGAGACGGGGGCCAAAGGGGCTGAGCCTAGGAAACAACCAAATCCATCAGAATGTCAGGGGGAGGGAGAGTTAGGGTTGGGCGGGCTGGATGGGGGAAGAGGAGGGTGACAACGGGGAAGTGTGGTAAGAGGGGTGGGAGGGTGGGGGGGGGGGTGGTCATCCAAGTAGAGTGAATCTAGGCCAGTTTGTACTGGGATTTGTTTCATAAGCTTGTGTCCCATTGGTCAGACAAAGCCTGGACACCTCCGCAGTCTGACCCTGTGCCACCAGTTCACACGCTGGATTGGCTTCACTCTTTGGTTCCTTTCACTGTGCCCTTTTCTACGTGCGAGCTGCGGCCATCCAGGCATTTTGTGGCTTAGTGCGCTGCAAGGCTTTGTAAGAATTTGGCTCATGTTGCAGGCCTGCATTACAAACTATAGTCCAGTGCACCTACTCTTCAGCTGTAATCAGAATGACACACTATCCTAACCCAGTGATTCAGTCTACAACCAAATCCCCAGTCTGACAGTGAAGCCAGTGTAGAGTTGCCAAATGTCCGGTTTGGACTGAACTGGTTTTCAAATTATTTGTACAGGTCAGGTCCAGTTTGTGGTCCCGACTAGAAAATATAAATCTCCAAGTTTGAATAACTGATTGAAATAGTACCGATTGTTTGTAATAAATTTCCATATCCACTGTAACATTTTTTTCCCTCCTTAACACCCCAACCCCCTGCGATTGTTTCCGACAGCAACCCACCTGCCCCCAGATTTGCGATCAAGCTTCAATCAGTAATCCCAAATTTTTCCCATTTGTGCGCATGCATGGTGTCTCAATTTGACAAATTATAGATCTGGCAACCCTAGGTCAGTAGCCAGTGACGGCATCCACTCTCACAGAAGACCATCCCACATGTTTTTTGCATGAAAATACAAAGTAAGCAAAGAGCACATTCTGATATAGTTCAGTACACCATGCTGTACATGCTGTGCACACCATGCCGTTTCTCACAACTGTCACAGTTACACAGTTATCATAAGGTACACAGAGGAGGGCGTGTATACCTTATGATCCTTGAAATGCAACAATGAAAGAATAAGAACATTCCCACCACAGTCAAGGTACACAGTGCTTTATCAGATACTGTTCTGACTGTGTGGTGGTGTTATCAGCTTCAAAGCATTACCAAGCTTCAGATGACAGGTTCATACAGTACATAAAAACATATAAAGAATTCATGCCAGTGAGTAAACCCCATCAGTCTGCAGTAAATGCACTATCCTGCAGAGGGCAGCAGAGAGCAAAAGCCAGCTGAAATGGAGTATGGAGTGGGACCACCACAGAGTCAGGATGCCAGTCCAATCACAGCGCATACACCCACAACGATAACTCAGAGAGACCACCAGCCAAGAAACATACATCGCCCACTCTCCACAAATGGCCTGCCATTGACACAGCTTTTGGCCTGATGTCCTTTTGAAAATTGGCGCCACAGTGGTCTGCTAGCGGAGAGTTCAGACGAGGCAGTCAAGATGAGAATCGGCTCTTAAAGAATGCAAAACAGTTGGCGAATGGTCATGTTGCTAAGGGATCGCTGTAGCGCCGGTTTACACTGACGCTAGCAGACTGACAGCTGGGTGATTAGTAGGTGCTAGCTTAAGGGGTAGCTTACTGTAAGTCGAACCAGAAACTATGAGGAGACCCTGAAAAACCTGAACAGACTGATCTATGGTTGGACTCTGAAAAGCTGTGAGGCAACAAACTGCGCCACCTTGCCAGGGTCAGGCAAAGTTCAAAGAGTGCCCTTGACTATAAAAGAATAACCCTGGACTCCATAATCTCCCCCTATCAAGTCTGGGTCCTACCAAAGTTTCCTTCTACATTCTATCCATGATGTGGGGCAAAATACAGGGGTATACTGTGATCATTTTACATAATTTACATAGAAAATTTTGTTATTTTCCACAATCTTCCGGAGATGGCAAGGGGAGAGCAAGGAGAGGGTGGTGGATGGGGAGGGGAAAGGGAGGAGGAAGAGGGTGACAGGCAGGGGGAAAGGGAGCTCCTTTCAGCACACTTCTTCCATGAGCATACAGTATACAAAATATATGTAATATTTTACACCCCTAAAGACCCATAATATCATTTGGTTACCAAGTGTCCTATTTGAGTCACCAAAAATCCTTTTTGAAAAAAAAGACATAGCTTAGAAAAAACAAAACAAAACAAAATACTCCTTTTCAGAGGTATTGTCATCAAATCTGAACCAGGATTTGTCCAGCATTGTGGTTGTGGCTCCATTGTGTTTTTAAGCTGACCAGCTGACTACAAGCATCTAAAAGTATCAAATATTTTAGGTGAGAAAAAAACTTCCACCTCCACTTTCTTTTTGCTTCAATTACTTTTCCGTAATATTTAAAATAATTCTGACTCTAAAACTTCCAAGGTTCACCTTTCAGTAGAGACCAGGATTATGCAAGCAGTCAAAAGGGTTCAAGAATGGTAACCAAGTTTTTTTGGTTATGCCACTTTCAGACTCGTGTTAAAAAAGGGGGTGCTACGCAAGGGGCTAAAAGGAGTGGATAGGGCTGCGCTCTCACCATGGAGGCAAGGATGGGCAGGAAGATGGTGGCGGTGGTCACATTGCTAGCGCACTCGGTGAAGGTGGCGATTAGGAGGCACAGGATGATGGCGATGGCCCAGGGAGGGACAGTGTGGAGGGGAGTCATCTGGTTTCCCAGCCACTTGGACAGACCTGACACCTGGAGAGAGAGGCAACAGACACTTCGTCACAGAGGAGCGGCACACAGTCAAGCACTCACAAATACACACACACACAACCACTACTAGAGGTACACACACGCGCGCACACACACACACACACACACACACACACACACGAGCACACACACGCGCGCACACACACGCGCGCACACACACGCGCGTACGCACACACACGTGCACACACACACGCGTACGCACCACTGCAGCTAAAAGCACTGACGCACAAAAAGTTTACTGACGGCAAGCAGCCCCGCTTCCCCTGCCAGTCACCTTGCTGCCTTCGGCCAAGGCAAACCCTCCCCCCAGCAACAGCACGATGTTCCAGGGGAGTTTCTTCTGGACCACCTTCCAGGTGAGCAGAGCCGGGGAAGCAGCTTGGGGTGGCTGGGCCTCTGTGATGGAGCGAGAGCAGAACCACTCTCGAACACTAGTCTTTACATCAAATCCAGATTGTTTAACTGCCTTCTCAGGCAAAATGGTTTGTTATTCTGCACACTATTCAAGACTACAATTTAAACTCAAGTTCCCCAGGTTTTCAATATGGTTAGCAGAGTCCCTTTACTGAATAAAACAAAGTCCCAAATGCAAACAACTGATACTCTCAATAAATAGAATTCCACTCTCATTGTGACTGAGTTTTTCTATCAACTGTGTGTGTGTTATTTTCCTGAATGTGTGTGAGAGTGTGTGTATATATGTGTTGTGAGTGTGTGAATATATGGCCATTCCCATTGTGTGTTTATATCTATGTATGTCTGATTATCCTGAGCATGTTTGTGTGATTGTGTGTTCTATATATGTATGTGCGCATATATTTGTCCTGAGCAGGTGTATGTGTGTGTGTAACTGCCCTGAGCATGCATGTGTGTGTGTGTGTGTGTGTGTGTGTGTGTGTGTGTGTGTGTGCGTGTGTGCGCGCGTGCTCATGCCATGGCTCACCTCTATCCGAGCTCCTGGACCGGAAACAGAGGCGGGGAGCCTTGGAGGGGAGGACGAAGAGGAGTGCAGCCACAAACACCGCCACTGTGGCATCTGTGACGTACCTGCAGAGGGTCAAAATTCAGTCCCAGGTCCCTGTGCTACCCTGATTCATCTAGATCAGCCCTCACTCTGTTTATGTGTTGCTGTGTGGTGGGTATCATGTGATAGGAATAGCTAAAGTCTTCGTGCCACTTTTGACTGCACATTGTGGCACATAGTGTACTCACGTTATTTGTCTCCAATTCTCATCCCATTCACAAAATTCTGGACATTTGACCTGAAGATAAGAACACTCGCAGCCATTGGCTGAGGCAGCTGATAACAGCTGGGACACTGTCTGCTCTGTGCTTGAGGTCAGGGTGCTTGTGATTCCATAGTACAAAAACAAGAAAATGCATTCATTTGTGCACGCGCGCATACGTGTTTGCTTGCAAGTTCACTTCTGTTTGCCTTCGTCTGGATTTCAGAACTTGTGTATGCAGTGGGGTTAGGTGAAGTGTGTGTCAAAGAGAGGAAGTTGAGTTGAGAACTGGCCATAGATACAGATGTATATGTGGTCGATTGGAGCCTGTGTGTTTGGGTATACAATTGTCCTGAATTGTCCTCAATGCATGATTGGATGGTGAGTTTGTGTGTCTATGTGTATGTGTGTGTGTGCGTGTGTTTGTTCGCCTATGCGTGTGCGCGTGTGCGTGTGGGTTTGCCAGTGCGTATGTGTGTGCGTGCTTGCGTGTGTGCGTGCGTACATGCATACATGCGTTTGTGTGTGTGTGCGTGTGTGCGCGTGCTTGCGTGTGTGTGTGCGTGCGTACGTGCATACATGCGTTTGTGTGTGTGTGTGTGTGTGTGTGTGGGTTTGCCAGTGTCCGCGTGTGTGTGCGTGCTTGCGTGTGTGCGTACGTGCATACATGCGTTTGTGTGTGTGTGCGTGTGTGGGTTTGCCAGTGCGCGCGTGTGTGTGCGTGCGTGCGCGTGCGTATGCATGGACGGTGCGTACTCTGCGTCAGAGCGGAAGAGGTGTGTGGCCCAGCCGGGCATGAATCCGGGGTCGCGCGTGAACCACAGCACCACCAGCAGGGTGAAGAGCGACAGCACGCTCATCTGGCCGAACGACATGGGCCCCAGCCGCCTGTGCTCCTCACGGATCACGCTGTACGCTGCCATCTCCTTCTCCGTCTTCACTGCGCCACAGCCCCACGTCTTCTTAAAGCTGGACAGCCAACAGCAATGCAGAGAGCGAGAGAGAGAGAGAGAGACAGAGGAAGAGAGAGGGAGGAGGAGGAGGAGGACGGAAGAGAAAGACAGAGAAAGAAAGTAAAGGGATGAAGAGCAAGAGAAAGAGAGAGAGAGAGGAAGGAGAGGGAGCCATCACTTCAGTTCCTTTATTTTCACCATGTTGTGGTGAAAATAGTCAACAAGGCCTGGTAATTTGTTTTGATACTGATGGAAGAACACCTGGAAAATGGCATAGCTATATTTTCTCTACGTTCTGCTTTACTTTTTCATGTGTATATGTTTGACATTTAATGGTCTATTTTAATTATAACTTGAACTCTAATTACAAATGCAGACATAAAGAATACCTAGAAGTTCTGTCTATGTAAAGGCTTAGGACTTTAGCAGCTTTTGTTTGACCACAGTAGGACTAACAAAATTGCCAGTTAGTACTAGATAAACATGGCAAAGTTAAACGTCTTCACTTTTTTATAAATAAAATAGAGGGCAGGGTGGAAACTTGACTCTGAAATATAGATTTTTTTGCATGCCACGTGCTTCCAAAGAGATGTCCCAACCTTGGTAAGTATCTCTTTGCTGTCCTAAAATGACGGGATGCGTCATCTGAAAGATAATACGATTTTGTGACTTCTGATCTTCTCATCAGAGAGGACGGAATATGTTTGTAAAATATATTTTTGCCATTTACTAAACATACACATTAACATTAATATACACAAAATTTTTTTTTGGCATTTTCTTCAAATTGTGTTAATGATTACATGTTGTTTCATATTATTAACATACAATTGCATGTTATATTTTTGAAAGGGTAAAATCAATTTTTTTTTCTTTTTAAGTCACGGATAAATATTAAATAAGGCACATTAATGTTCCCTCACTTGAAGCCAATGAAGACGAACTGCAGCCAGAGCCAGGCCAGGATAAGCATGAGGATCATGTTGGGGAAGGCGAACCCAAACCACGACGCAAAGTTGATGACGTCGCCGTTATCAGGGAACAGTCTGAGAGGGGAAACCAGATTGCACACACACACTTCCTTTCAATATTCATTTATTATAAGGAAGATCTTTTCAATACATATTCCACAAATAGCATGGATCAGATGATGCATGTGCTCTCCTCATAGGAGGTTCAAATCAGACATGGGTTCCTTCCAGGTCAGTCACGGAGTTCAGTGAAATTAAGGGTTATTAATTGAGGAGGCTCTGCAGATTGCTTAATTTGCCCTGACCGCAGATAATCCAATATTTAATTAGTGCTTGTGCAGCGTGATCTATCCTCCACTCTCCTTAGAGATTAACTCTTCAAATTTACATAACTGACGCTACTGTACGTCAGCTTGGCAGCTCCACACAGAGGCTATTCAACTTGATTTGGTTATCAGCTAACATGACGCCAATTCAAAAATCTCATACAGTAGCCATTATATATATGATTTTCTATATATAACCATATACTGTATATACCTGGCAAAGAAAATGTTACTTCTTCAGAAGAAACAGCATTGGAATGAAATGCCAGAGATCAAAAGAGGGACTGTAGAGACCACACGTGCGACAGGCGCGGCGGTAAAAGATGGTTTTGGTTTGGGAGGGGGACGTACTGGCTCATCTGCCCCTTGAGCACCAGGTTGGGGCCAGTTCCAGTGAGGGTGGCGGTGCCCCCGATGCTGGCCGCGTAGCACACGCACAGGGTCAGGCCTCTGCACATCTTCCTCTGCTCCGCCGCCTCCTCAGACCTCTCCGCCTCCGTCAGCATCGACAGGCCGTTCACCACCACTGAGAGACAGAGAGAGGGGGAGAGAGAGTGAGGGGGGGGGGAGGGAGAGAGAGAGGGGGAGAGCGAGAGGGAGGGGAGAGAGGAGGAGAGAGAGTGAGGGAGGGGGGAGAGGGAGAGAGGGAGAGGGAGGGGGAGAGAGGGGGGAGAGAGCGAAGGAGGGGAGAGAGGAGGAGAGAGAGAGGGAGGGGAGAGAAAAAAGGAGGGAGGGGGAAAGATAGAGGGAGAGAGAGAGGGAAAAAGCATTATTGAATTGAATTGAGAGAGAGAGGGAAAATGAGTATAATTATTATTTCTCAAATGTTCTTAATTTAGAAGCTGGTAATTAACAAGTAAATATGATTGTCTTGTAATTCATATAATAGTTACTGTTTATTTATATTTAATATAATTGGTGCTTTGGCAATATTATGCCTTTGTATGGTCGTGTCAAAAAAGCATAATTGAATTTCAGTGAGAGAAAGAGATTGAGAGTGAGAGAACCATTTTTCACCACCACTGTGGAGGAAGAGAGAGAGATTGTGGAGAGTGAGACAGAGAGGGAGTAAGCGAGAGAGGCTGCTCACCAGCACAGTGTGAGAAAGAGCCAGGGACAGACAGCTAAGGAGACAAGCCTGAGGAGGGAAGTAGAGGGGAAAATGCATTGCTTCTGTTTCCTCCCGATCGAAGGTACCTGTCAGTTCCTGGAAACCCCCTACATCCCACCTCAACTACATTCCTGAATTATCCTACCAACACCGCCCCCTCCCCTCCCCTCCCCTCCCCTCCCCTCCCCTCCCGCTCACCGTGCCCGTCGGCCTGCTTGCCGGGCTGCTTGGCGAGCTGCTTGTCCTCTCCCTCAGGCTGCAGAGTCTGCTCATCGCTGCTGAGGATCTGGGGCCCCTCGGTCTGGCTGCTGTTGAGCTGCTCCAGCACGGCCTGCACGATGGGCACCATCATGGCGGTGGTGGCCGTGTTGCTGATCCACATGGACAGGAAGGCCGTCACTCCCATGAAGCCCAGCATTAGCCTGGAGGGGAGAAGAACGGGCCCTTTTAGTCCCGTTCACCAGCCTGCCTGCCATCCAGAGATGGAAGAACAAGGTATGGGGAAATCGATAAAAGGGCGGAGCAATATCACAGCTGCTTCCTAATTTGAACCAATCCGGTTTTACTGTGGAGATACAGCAAAACTGCTCTCGACTGGTTTGAAATCTGGATCCGGTTGAGGGTTTCCAAGGAGACGTTGGGGAACCACTGCATTTACAGCACATCTAACTGGTCTCAGTTACATAAACCTAGTCTTAATGAATATACCCACACCTATAGTTTGTGGTTGTTTTTTTACATTGCACCATTCATCCGATATAAAGTTAAGCATACTATCAGCAATTGCAATTCCTTCTAGCAGATTGTCTTTGTGTTCTCCTTCCCTGTGTTGCCCTGTCCTTTTCTCTGTTGCTATGCAATACTGTCTTCCAGGCTGTCTGTCAGTCAATCTGTCCGCGGTGTGATTGGCCACTCACAGCGCTGGCCGCACCCCTATGATGAGCAGCACCCGGAGGGCAATGCGTTTGTGCAGGTTCCAGTGTTCCACGGCCACGGCCACAATCAGCCCTCCCACAAACAGCATGTTGGTGTCCTTCAGATACTGCATGCACACCTATGCACAGCAACACAGGCACAGATAACACATGTGCACATCGATAAGTCATGCACGCACACAGATGTATACTCACATGTACACATGAAAGCACATGCAAACACACATACACACATACGCAGACACAATTAAATGCACAAACACACATGCTCTTGTATACACACGCATACATGTGCACACACGCGCACACACACACACACCACTGGTACAGGAATACACTCCCAAATACAGATGTGCTTTCAGAAATCACATCTCACACACACACAGAGACACACACGTGTGAGCACACACACACATAAACATACACCACTCACACAGAAGCACACTTACAAACACAAACATGCTTTCAAAAATCACCCCCCACACACACACACAGACACACACACAGACAGACACTTTGAAAAATATTGTTTCTGCTTTATGAGGTTACAGAATAACCAAGTGAACTGTATCAGTTAGGGAAGGGGACTCTAGACTTGCTGACATGAGCCTGAATCGCAAGTGACTGCTTATGTATCCTCAGTACTTATACCAATTTCTCCCAAAAAAATTGTAAAATGTGTTACATAACACAATGCAGTGTCCAGGGTGAGAATGCTTACTTAGCAAATAAAGCTGGAGAAATGAAAAGAATAACAAACTAAAAAATGAGAACAGGCCATTCAGCACAAACAGGTTTGTCATTTGTATTACAGTGAAAGGTGCATCCAGCACTTTTTCAGGCCTGGTTCTAGAGCACGACAGGTCTCTCTTTCCACTGTAAGTTCCAGTAAGCTATTCCATCCAGGAATTATGTAATGCATTTCTTTTCAGCCTTTTTAATCAAATCCCCACCGTATTCATTTTTAAATCCTGAAGAAATGCAGCAGCGCTGGCTCACCTCTTCGGACTCCATGATGCCGAGCATGGGGAACAGTATGACCGGCAGCAGGGCAGTGACGGCAAGCGGCAGGACCTCCGTGCACCAGTACACCGCCATCAGGCCGATGATGTAGGCGCAGCCGGCCTCCTGCAGAGAGAAAGAACAGCCCCTTCCACCTCAGAATGGGCAGCAGCGCTCGGTAGCACAGCCACCCTGGCACAGCACTACAATGAAAGCCACTGTAGCCATTGTTGGGACCCCCTCCCCCACCCACACCGCTGCTCATCGACAGGCATGAGAACCACAGCAGTAGTACATTTAGCCATAGTAGCTGTGCCCCACACACACCACAGTTTCTGAAGTCACATGCAGTTCACACATAGAAATACCCATTTTTGGACTAATTTCAGATTATTGGGGCATAGGAAGATTTTAAATGATATCCCACATGCACAAACACACACACACACACACACCTCTGCAAACAAACCATTAATAGAAGAATGAAGGGAAGGCGCTGAAGTGAGAACATATACACGCTCATTGTTGAAAGACTCTAAACCAGGGCTGCCTGACCCTTTTCTTGGAGATCAAACATCCTGCAGGTTTTCATTTCAGCCCTAATTTGGCACACCTGATTCTACCAATTAGCGGGTCAGTGAGATGTCTAGCTGTTGAATGTGGTGTGCTTCGTTAGGGCTGGAGTGAAAACCTATAGGACAGCAGATCTCCAGAAACAAGGTTGGAAAGCCCTGCTGTAAATGGTATGAAGGAACATTAGATTGACTCGCAAGAGATTGGTTAAAACTAGCAACTCCCCTCTCCACCACACCATGCCCATGAGCAACAACAACAGTTAACACTAAGGGGCGTCCAAGAAAAACACACACCACAGAGTTTTTTGAGAAATATTCAATTGTGTGGATGACAAATTGTACCCTGCAAGAAATGTGTTATCATGTTATTTCTAAGCATAACAAACAACACTATTTTTGGTAAATGTCAGTTCTGTGGCAGACCAATTGAATGTTAACTGAATTTGCCTGCACATTATTAAAGCGTGTGAAAAGAAAACAATGGTTCCTGAAGAGAAAGTGATGGCAAAGCATGTGTCTGAGCTGTTAACATTTAAGAAGGAGCAAAGTACACTCTGTTATCCAGTGACCAGTCTCAAAAAGATGGACATGCCATTCTCACAACATTGACAACATGCTGTAAACATCACGAGAAAGTGCCATGTTATCTGAATGCGCGTTCATGTTATAATCACAGCTAGTCAACCAAACTTCAGCCAATCACTATCTCCTGGTTGTGCAAGAGATGCATCTAAGATGAAAGCACACCTTAGATAAGCCACAGTGTGATTGCTCTCCATGCTCCACCACTCCAAAGCTGCAAGCATATGAGGTCTTACATGGCACTCTGACTGTGACTCAACTTTCAACAGAAACCCATTTCGCCTTGTAGCTAGGTTCTTCATGATCGATCCAATTGAATGGCATGGTGGGAAAGGGCACTGAGGTAAAGGGGTTAGGGGTGATCCAAAATTGCTAATGTTTGAATGCCGAAATACACTCTGGTGTTTCCTCAGGTTTAAAGTCTAAAGGACTGGTCTGACCTGGAAGCCGGGGGGGGGGGGGGGGGGGGGTATTCAGTATTTAGCCTGGGAATCACAATTTTCTAGACACTGAATACTCAAATCATATGCTAGATGCCTATTGCCACTTTATTTTTTTATTTTTAATGTTTAAAGTGTGAATGGATGATGAAAAAAAAATGAAAAAAAGTTGTTTCTTGACAACTAGGCTATGTGTCACCCAGTAAGAGAGATCAATATTTCCAGTATCAATACTGCACACGTGTCAGTATACTCAGTTCTGAGAAAAAAACGTCTCTTTCCAGAAGATGAACTGAGGTAAGGCACCACTTTGCAAGTCAGACTGACAAATTTCAAAGGTTGAAAATGACCTGATTGGCTATTTGATCATTTAGTCAATACAATCATTGCTATTAGTATGGAACTGTACAGTTTGTCAACTCTCTGGAAAGGTACTGAACATATCCACTACCACTGCAGTAATTAATATGAACGACCCTCGCTTTAACTTTTAAGTCAGGGCTGCCCAACCCTGTTCCTGGAAATATACTGTCCTGAAGGGTTTTACTCCAACCCTGACAAAGCGCAGCTCATTCAGCTGCTAATTGGTAGAATCAGGTGTGCCAAATTAGGGTTGAAATAAAAACCTACAGGACGGTATCTGTCCAGGAACAGTATTGCGTAACCCTGTTTTAAATAGAGAAACTTGGACACTGTATGGATTCGCTATCTTCATTGAAACTTGCGGAAGAAAGAACGAACTGGGCGGTGTAAAATCGAACGAATGGACAACTAGTTTGACCGGTTTAAGTACACCAGCAAACGACTAGGAAAGCTGCGTGAGTGATCAGAAGCCTTGGGGGGCTTTCGGCCATCAGTTTCCCACGGTGGGGCCCAGAATCTCTTGTCATGCCGACAACAAAGGGTTAAAACAACAAGAGGTTGGTACGAGGTATTGTACGCTGCCTGCAAACTCCAAAGACATGCAGGAATGTTTCAGTAGACTGACGATAGGGAGTTGCGACCATACGATTTAATATTTTAATTACCAAACTTACATTTTGACGTATTGTACTGACGCTACGGCGAACAACAAATGAGTAAGATCCGTCATATTCTTCACATTTCCCGATTAAGGTAAAATCGATAAGAATTTGATCGTGCTCGCGTTTCACTGCATATGCCAATCCATGCAGTTGAGCTTAGTCTTCAAAATGATACAGTATATGGTTAGCAAAACTCAGAGCAGGTGTTCAAGGGGGCGTAGGCTATGGTGCAATGTTGGCTATGTGATTTTCTTCCTTTAACTTTCGTGTTAAATTAGCTGAAACATTATTTGGAATTTTAGCAGAAACACGAACAGTTTACAATAGGAAAGATCAACAGATATTGGTATCTTTAAAACATAAAAGTTGTTTCGATTCCCCTAACGGTGGGATAAAGAAATGCATTTATTCCAAAAGTATTGTAAAGGCATTTGAGATGAGCATGTTGCCGTTGCGAGAATATGGGATGAACATATCGCTTACCGGGGTGCCGATGATCAGAGGGAGAGGTAAGAGAATAAATGGGGTGCAGAATAGAATCACCCTATTCTTCAGCTGCCAAATACTTTTCAGTGACGCTTTCATCGTCTGACGTTTTGAAGACAGGAGAGACCGGTAGAAACTGTGAGCGCACTTGTTCAGTCGGATGTAAACTAATGAGTAAGAGACAGAAAAAGTTGGAGGAAAACTAGTCTACTGTCGGCGGGGATGCGGCATGGGATTTTGGTCTGTAACCTCCCTCTTTTCCGGGAATACTTAAATATTAACCATTTCAGTGCTGCACTACAATCATTGACGGCAACGACAACGTTGTAGCTTACACACAACTGGCTCATCAATAGGTATAAGGGAAAATGTCATATGACTACCTGGCCATAAAACGATTGATAATATTATTTAAGTCAAATACAGTTATGTACTTTGTAAGTTTATGTAGCTACAATCGTCAATTATAAAGACAAATAACTTTATTAGAACTATTTATTTATTTATTTTAAACGTCTGAGGAGGAAAAAGCGTAACTCTTAGGGAAGCAAATTCGAAAATAGATATAGAGTTTTTTGTGCGGGTGCATTTGGGGGTAGCAAAGCAACCTGCAGGTTTCACGCAAAAAATAATAAAAGATCCTGTAACCATTAAATTACACCAAGAGGTACGTGATAATGTTAAATCAGAAGACACAAAAGCAACAGATCTCCATTTCTTTTCGTCTCCATTTGTCAATAAGCAATTCATAATGTGTGGTGTCAGCATCATCCTACTATAAACAAGGCATAGTGAGCCTTTTCGAACAAAATGCGAATTCTAAATTTGAAATATTTTAACATGTCAAAAAGGTTACCCACAATGGCACATTTACAAGTTTACAAAAAGCCAAAGTAAACAAAAGGTAATTTTCGAGTGAACCTGCTAATTTGTGTTCAGTTCAGATTACTGCTTTTGGAAGTCCAAATATTTTTTTCCCCTGCTATGAAGCAGAACTATTGTATACTTCGCGCTCTTTGATGATACCCTTATTTTCCTGGTTATTTGCCTCTTCCATTTCTTTCCCCCAAATAGGTCTGTGTTGTTCTGGTGAACAGGTGTTTATGGAACAGAACCCACATGTTTTCTTTACCTTATCTCCTCAAGACCTATCGTTTGACTACAGTTACCTTAGTTGTTTTTTTGGGGGTTTTTTTTCTGCAAACAAGTCTCCTTCATTGACGCTGGTTCTACCAGTGTTAGGTCTTCATGAGGGCACTCATGGTACCACATAGCTGACCTTAATTTTTTACTCGTTTTGGTGGGAGTACTATAACCAAATTAATCATTCGGTCAAGGATTCAATACAGAAATGACTCTGAGAATGGATCCACCCTAGCAATGCTTTAGATCAGGGGTGGACAAAGAGGCCTATGTCAGATTTGAGTCCATTTCAGGCTTTTGTGATTTGGCATTTGGACAAAATGTCCCACTAAGGTAATGAGGTCCCTATGGGAAAGGTTTTTCTGTGGTGTACGGACCGCTAGGTAATTGAGACAGGGTTATCAGTGGAAACCGAAACCTGCATACTCACGGGGCCTCCTGGAATGGAACTGCCCATCCATGCCCTGGTTGATCCATATGACAATACTGTGGGATTTTCACAATTAGCTGTTGAGGTGCTCCAGCACGTGGGAGATTGTGTCACGTTCCACACAGACGCATCATACCAGTTCTTGTTTTTGTTTTGACTTCGTTTCTTTGTCGGTAAGATTAATGAGTTGCAACATGGGGTCACTGAGTCACAGGTTAGAGTTAAGCTGAGGTGACGGATAACGAACAGGGCACACCGGGCTTTCATGTCAGATGCTGAGCTGAGAAAGAGAAATAGCTAAAAATGTTTCCCAGCAGACTTTTTGATCACACTGGAATCTTAAAGTCTGTAAATCCTGTAGATGGCAGTGTAGTGTAATGGTTAAGGACCTGGCCTTGTAGCCAAATGATTGCAGGTTTGATTCTCAGGTAGAACACTGTAGTTGTCCCCTTGAGCACTGTACTGTATTTGGCCTGCATTGCTTCAGTAAATGTCCCAGCTGTATGAATGTTTACTATGTAAAAGAACTGTGTAAGTCACTCTGGATAAGCGCATCTGGTAAATGCCTCTAATCTAATGGAATGAATCACATACGAAACTACAGTGTGTGTCATAACCCTCACCTGTGAAAGAATACTTACAAAATACATCAGTTGTTGCAAAACACTTTTAAGCACACATTCCCAAACATCTTTTAACTTTCAGCAGCACTTAAATTAATTCAAAGTTAAATGCAAAAGTATTGGGGCAGTGCCTTTTTTTGGCTCTGTACTCCAGTACATTGTATTTGAAATAAAACCATAAATACAGTATGAGCTGAAAGTGTGGACTGTCAGCTTTAATTTGAGTGTATTTAAATCCATACTTGGTGATCCATACAGGAATTACAGCCTTAGCCTGGGCAGTCCAGGCCTCTAGCCGGTGCTCCAGCTGGTGCCTAAGATTTCCAGTGGTCTCTCCAGCCATGGCCACCTCCTGATCCCCTAAGAGAATATCTAATTGCAATATCTAATTTTTTTGGCTGGTCAATATATATGTAGTAAAGCATTGTAATTGTATTATGTTGATGGGATATTTTATTTCAATGTATTTTCAGTATATTTCATTTCCGTAAGGTGCTAGATAAACAGTATACAATGTCTGAAAGTTACATAAATTGAAAAATGTACATATTTGCCTTTGAAATTGAATGTAAGATAAGATACTTTATTGAACCGCTTGGGGTAATTTGTCCTCTGCATTTGACCCATCCTTAGTTACCTAGGAGGAGTGGGCAGCCACAGTGCAGCGCCCGGGGTCCAACTCCAGCTCTGAGGCAAGTGCCTTGGTCAAGGGCACCTGCAGGAGCGTACCTAACATGCATACCTAAAATCCATGTCTTTGAGTGTGGGAGGAAACCGGAGTACCCGGTTTCCTCCCACACTGTCTCTCTCCTTCACCGCTTTTCACCATTTATCTCTCTTGTCCTTCCACCCTCTCCATATACGCAAAAGTGAATGCAAGTTATAATCAGTGGCTTGTCCTCAATTATACTAAACCTGCATCTGCCGATAGTCTGACTCTGCATGTCTCATTGGCCATCTCCACTTCCTGATCCTCACCACTCAACCTTTATTTGTGCATTTGCCACAAACTACTAACAGCTTCCTTTTCTGAACAACATATTAATGCTGAAGCATTTAGGACACAGTATGGATTATGTGACTATGGTATACATAGATTTCACTATGAGTGATGAGTCCGGTGTTATTTTAGACAGAAATATCCCATTTTGTATTGAATGAGAAGCTGTAAATAAATCTCAGGATTATGTCAGTTTCCTGAGCCCTCTACTGGTGGGCCACAAATCTAAAGATGAAGCATTATGGATTTACTTTGGACATAGTTGGTTAATGACATAGCTGAGGCTTGAGCACGCTGCTATTGCCAAGCCCAGTGAATTTGATGACTACCTTTAACAACTCATTACCTTGGGACGACAAATGTAATAATTCAGTCATTACTCATCTCCAGTCACTAAATAAATAGCTATAGATGTTATGTTACTATAAATGGCCATAGAATAAATTGTGTACAAATTTGCATCGACCTGGATACCCCGTTTTCTCAACTGACGATATAGTGAAGTATGGTTTCAAGCAAAATTGGTTATGAAGCAGACAGGCCTATGCCTTGTGCACACTGGTGGAGTCAGCATGTTCTTCATCAAAAACCGCATGTATTTAACCTTATTTGCCCCCAGTGACCAAGCAGGAGCCCATTGAGCGTCAGCAGGGAAACATGGCCGCCGTTTCCCTCTTTCTGCGGCTACAGTACCTCGCTAAACCCCCATGGAACGGGGAAGCTGCATGACCGTGTCCTTTGCTTGCCAATTTATGGAGCCTTTACACAAAAGTAAATGTCATGCCCCTCTCCTGGTAGTAAAACACATCAGAATTGCCTTTCATTTACGGGCCTGGAATTGGCAGTAGTGAGTTTTCTGTGGGTAACTTCCCAAGTCTAGGATTTACACATTCATGACATGCCTACTTTTCTACTTTCCCACTCTTCTGAATGCAAACGAGTCATTGCATAAGAGCTTTAAACCACAGTCAAAGCCAATTTTGTGCTAAGTCAAGACTCTTCACTTGCAGTGTTGCAGTATCGTAAATCTGGATATAATTAAACATAAAGTGGTGCAATTATAACACAGAAACTGAGGGATTAAAAAAATTTTCAACAGTAGTCAAGCCTATAGCCTTCATAGGATATTATAGTGTTTAAGGGGCACACACATATAATGTTCTCTCACACATTCATTCACATACATCACATGCATTCATGCACACACACACGCACGTACACACACATGCACACACACATGCGTACATGTCCACACACATACACAGAACATTCATTTGATTTTGAGAGAAAAGCTATATACCGTAACTTTTTAGTTTAAAATAATTTTTCACAAAGGCAGTGATACCAAGCTAAATGCAATCAAGTGCAAAGGAGCCATCTTACCTGTTGCCATGATGAAAAGATATTTATCGAAGAAGCTTTTTTCTCTAACGGCCTATCTAATTCACATTTTTCCCTTCCTTCTATTAGAAAGCAATGTGCAGTGACCCAGAAGGGTCATAAAAATGGCAAACTATTTTTGATGTATCCTGGTAGCCTTGTGAAAGAAGCTTGCAGCTAAAGACATTGAAGTGTTGCATTCCTTCACTGTATTGGAATGTATGCTTGAAGGCAGTTTGGACAGGTATTCCACTTATCAAAGTAAATCTCCAAAATTGAAATGAAATTATTAATTAAGGTAATTATTGAAAGTTTTGCAGAGAAGGACCACTTTATATCCAGGCACATATCTTTTAAAGAAATAGAACAATGGCAAGTAAAATCATTTATCTTGTGAATATTATTAGTTGTGGGTGCATTGCTCTGATTAATTATATATCTTCAAAATTTCCTGAAAAACAAAACAAAAAAAAAACACAGCTTGTCATATAGTAGGAATAAATGGAAGATCTCACTTCCATATGTCTTGGCACTGATCATATCAAATATTAAATTTAATAAATGCCCTGGTGCTCCATAATCTGGTACAAAGCCTCTCTGTGAAGGAGTGCTGATCTGAGATCAGTTTTGCCTTTTGGCGCATGCTGGATATTCAGGATATGGACAGAGGAAACCTGATCCTAGAGCAGCACTCTGAGACGTTTTATAAACACAGGCCCAGACCTTACGATCCCAAGGGACCATTTCACTGAGCAACCTCTGATCATGTGGCAGTTCCCTGGCAGCTGTCTATCACAACTTCTCATTCTATGCTCATCAGTACCCCAGTGGTCAAATGTGGTATCTGCGACTGAAAAGTGCACAATCCCACAAACACTATCTCCCACTGACAACAAAACGCACCTGTTCTGACTGCAGCTTGGCTGCAATAACAGACTTAGGGTCTCATTTACTGAGACCATTAGCATGTACAAAACCTTTTAGCACATGCAAAACTAATAACGCCACCAATGATTGGTGCAAAACAAAAGTGCTAAAGGGTTTTGCACCAGACTGATGGTCTTAGTAAATCAGGTCCTTTGTGCTCTTGACCAATAACCTAGTAACTGACCTATCCGTGCCCTGTAATAGTATGATACTTAGTTTAAGGATAATTATTTGGCAATCTGAAAGCATGTTGGTATTATGAAAGGTGACATTGCTCATTCAGATCATTATTTGGCCTGATAAAAACAGCAAAGGAAATGAGTCAGATGATATACCAACATGCAAGGTATTGTGATTTTTAATGGTCTGGACACTCACTTTATAGTGATTATCTTGGATTATCTTGCATATGGAATTTTAGCTGGTTAAGGTGATGCTTTGTAAGTGTTGTGAATAACAGTCTATAGCAAGCTCAACATGTACATTTTAGATTAGGAACAACATCTAAATAAAAAAAATAGGTCTTTCTATTATGCTAAAACAATGTAATTAATTTGGTCATGGCCTGAGACAGGTACAAAATAGCCCAGTGTTAATGAGACCCCCTCATACATGAAAGCGATAAATAAAATGAAGAGACAAGAAATAACAAACAATGAAAGAAAGCACATTGTTTAACAGTTATCCATACACTATTGTAGCCTATAAATTCTTTGAAAAGGATAATACAAAGGGAAACTCATGGCTAATTTTTTGAACTAACATATCCAATATTAGTAGATCTTTGAGATTTACTATGGAGCGACTTACACTTGAAACTCAGTTTTTACTAGACTCCTTTTTCATTTTATAAAATAGGCTAAGTGGCACTTGAGGTGCAAGTACTCTAAAGTACAAATTGTGTTTTTTTTTCCTTATCCCAAGATGACAACGTAGAGTCTGTAATTTAAAAGTTTAAAAATATAACCGTTTGGATGAGAAGATAACTCTGTAAAGAAACATGTTTTGTTTGGTAATGTGAGCGGAGGGACGCCTGACTGTGCCAAAGCTTCAACTTGGCACCATATCACTGTTGCCAGTGCAGAAAGATGTTAATGAGACCCATGGCTGCAAAGGAGAGATACTGACACAAAACAGAATCACACAAGGAAGGAGGACAGTGTGTCCCAGACCTCTCACCATTGGAGAAAGAGAGAGAGAGCATACAGCGTTATGGGGAATGTAGTCAATGGGTTTTGCTCACATCTACATTTTAAATTAGATTCTTTTTAGTGTTCATTTTTCCTAGTGCTGAGGCCAATTACAGACTCGAGTTTGTTCTTTCCCAGGAACAAAAATGAGTTTGCTCCTTCCCAGCAGGGGGTAGAACTTAATGTGCTGTGTTGTGAGATAATGTACTTAGCAACAAATTTCATAACAGCTTTCTGATTTTAATTTCAATTTAGTTTTTTTCTGATATCATGATTATCCCTGGGAATTTCAGTTCGTAATACAACCAACACTGCATGTATAAAATTGCTTTCATGACTTCCTAACACTTATTTAAAACTTACTATTAGCTATGGGAGCAGTACTTCTATTATTCTATTTTTACTATTAGATGTTCCACAATATCACTGCTTCTCAGCCTGTCATAATACCAGCTGACATGTAGGCTAATGCCACTTTGCTGTCATGAAGAATTGTTCTTTTGTAGTCTGGAGCAATAATAAATTTGCTAATGAAGAGCCAGCATTTTTAGAGTGCTGTACAAACACTTGAGGGGTACAGTGAATGCTGTTTAAAAGCAGGAAGATTAAGATCTCTAATCTTGGCAGTGTTTGTACAGATTGTGTAAATTAGATTCAAAATTTAAGTCTTTATTTTCTAATGCTAAAACCACTCAGCAACCTTACCTGTCTGACATGGCCCACAAAGCAGGTTCCAGCTCAAGGGTGACCCCAGTGTCCTGGGATGAACTCAATTCAACATAAATTGAAGTGGTAATATTTGAAAACTGCACAGCGCCATCTTGTGGGTATTTAAAATTATTAGATTGTTAATCTGGTAATCTAATACACAAAAATTGTTTTCTAAAGCCTATTTCATTCAGAAATTATGAAATGTGGTCTTTATATTGCCTGGATGGAAAATTAGCTGCTGTATGAGATCATAAGATAACCCATCCGTGTATACATCCGTGCATCCATCAGCATTCTGATCTGTTCATCTGCATAGCCTCTCTGCTCTAAATAGGCCTTCCTTTCCAGCCTTCTCACTGACTTAGAGAGCTGAGATTGGGAACCTGTACAACATGATCTGTGAGAGAGTAGAATGATGTGGGATCCGTGAGAGGGAGACTGATCTGACATCTGTATGAGAGGGAAAGCTCAAGGATCTGTGAGAAAGGAAAATGATCTTGGATCTCTGTGAGGGAGGGATGATCTGGCATCTCCGAGAGAAGAATATTCAGATGCCTGTGAGAGAGAGGAATGGTCTGGGATCTGTGAGAGCAGGAATAGTAGTCTAGGATCTGCAAGAAAAAGAAATGGTTTTGTGTACGTGAGATGGAACATCGAGAGGCATTTTCTAGAGAGTCAAATTCTACCACTAAATCTGTGTGCTGATGCTTACTGACGGCTCGTAACTCAGTTGTAAACATGTAAGAACTGCAACATTGAAACTGTGGACCAACTAACGTCTGCTTTGATTTATTACTTTAACCGAGTCAGTCTCTGCAGACAGTGCGTGTGAAAGGTTGTGGGGTGTTTTGAGCGTGTGAGGTTGCTTTCTGTGAAGCTGAGATCCAAGTGGACAGGCTGAAGACTCGTCTCATTCTCAAACGGCAAGCCTGCCCCTTGGTTTAGCGTCTTATTAAATTTGTTCAGAAACGTATAGCCTCTTCAGCGTTCTGTAAAGCAATTTCATTGGCTGCCAGTTAGAAGACTCAGTAAGCACTACCTCCAGTTCCTCTCCTGAGAATTCAGCCTTATCTGCTGCCATGCAGGGACATAACTGGGGTCTCACTAGTGAAGACAAATATAACTCTGGGCAAGTCACTTTGATTTAGCATGTGTGGTCCATCAGTTTTCAGTTTGCTACTTAAATAGCCAAAACAGCTTTGTTTGGTTATCTGTCCTACATTATGACTCATTGAAGATTAAGTCAAGCATTTGAATGTTGAAGGATTATCTAATGGCATAATAGTCCTTTTCAAACAGGAACAGGGAACATTAACTTTTCCAACACCACTTGTGGCTTATGTTTTTCACACAGCCAATGACAATCCATTTTTTAGTGGATTGATGGCATTCATGAATGACAGTTGGGTAATTGTTGTCTGAGCAAGCCTCTGTCAAATACTTGAAAAGTCATGTTACACAAGTACATGTTGTTGTTCATATACTCTGTATGCATTTTGTGGTTAGGTTCCTGTACATAAAGTGGCACGGAGAGGAAAATCAACCTTTATTTCTATAATCTGCATGATATTTTGGTTTAATAAATGTTCTGAGGAGCAATTGTGCCGCTATGTTGGCAACCTCAGTTGGAGTCTGACTATCAGCATACCATTTATGAATTTACTACCACTAATCCTGCTTGGTTGTATTAAATCATTGACAGGGGGATCAACGGGTCTCCTGGCTATTTCAGCAGGCTTATCCTGAAACACAGTGCTTTTACCAGAGAATCTTTAATAGAGAGTGCTGTGCTTTTATGGCTTGGCTTTACATCAGCAAGGATATAACAAGGCAAGTCTTGTGGAAGACTGATGTACCAGCTCTCTAACCAGCTCCACTGGTGGGACACAGTCACATGCACATACATGCATGAGTGCATGTGAACAGTACCGCCATGTAAATTTTCCTGGGTAACACCATCTGCTGTGCAAGTACATTGCATAATGTGAATTAACAGGCTGTTAGAAAATGAGAGCAATTATATAAGCTCAGGCCGCAGTACCCTATAATGCCACAAGAGGGTGTAAAGCCAAGCAGGTCGGGGTGGCTGGTCACACAGGCTCAGGGATAGTTGCCTGAATCTTTTTTGACCTGAGCCCCTTGTGCCCCCACCAAACCCCCCCCCCCCCCCCCCCCCCCCCAACCCTTGAGTTTGAGTGTTTGTTTTGACCACGGTTGATGTTGCTCTTTGAGATCCTACTGCTGGTCCTTGTGCTGTATGTCCTGTGAGCTCAAACAGTATGTTCCCACACCATACCTGTCACTGACCCCCACTGAATGGGGATGTGGAAATATATATTGCCCTTCAGAAGTATGGGGACGGTAGAGTGAAAATTTAGTCAAATTTGTTATTTTTGAAACATGCTTACGGCATTTGAATTTGAGATCAAAAGATGAATATGGGACATAAGTAGAGTCAATCAGCTTTTATTTCATGGTATTTACATGCATATGTTACCTTATGTACATATGTGTCACAGTTTTGCTGTTTTTGTGTTGAGTCCTCATGTGTTCGGCTGTACATGTGTAAGCGAATGACTGACGGGTGTTACCTGTTGTTCAAAAGTTTCCTTCTGCAAGAATTGTTCACACACAAAAGAGCAGTGAGTGTCTAGTCTTGGTTTAAGCCTTTGTTTTCATCTGTGGAGGTTGCATTTGGAGTCAGAAGGCATACACCACCATGAAGACCAGAGTACTACAGAGTACAGAGCTGAGAGGACAGAAGAATTCATTAAGGAGGATAGTACAGAAACTGAGTATATAAAGTTCAACACTTTGGAAAGTCTTGAAAAGAAGGAAGAAACTATTGGTGGACTCACAAACAAAAATCATACAGCAGTAGTTCCCCACCCTGTTCCTGGAGATCTACCATCATGTTGATTTTCATTCCAACCCTACCAAAACACACCTCATTCAAAAAATAGAGATCTCATTGAGCTTCTAATTAGTAGAATCAGGTGTGCCAAATTAGGGTTGAAATGAAACCCTACAGGACGGTAAATCTCCAGGAACAGGGTTGGGAACCAGTGCCGTACAGGTTGGCCAAGGAAGACGACGACCGTTGATGACAAACGAATACTATGAGCTGTGAAGAAAAACCCTTTAATGAAAGTGGGAGTGAAGCTGTTGTCGCTTACTGCAGCTGTGTGTGGAGAGAGCTGGTGGCGTCTCCAGTCTTTGTGCTCATACACTCAAACTATATTTCTCTCTGTTGCAGGTCATTATGCTCCAATTCCCCTTTTCTCTTTGAGCTCAGAAGACAGTCCTCCTTCTTAACCCAAGAGGGATGTGTTAGTGGAACTATGTGGAACAGCTTGGCGTCAGTGAATTGAGTCATCGAGGCACTTTGACAGTTCCACAAGCTTTATTAGTTCACATTAACATTTAAATGAGGGAACTTGGGATTTGTCTTCACCAAACAGTAAAAAACAGTAATCAAAACTCCAGATCAAAGCAAACTTTATTTAACCCTGATTTGTGGGGTCAAGGACTGTGTCTCTTGCATTTGAGTTGCAGCTTCAGGTAAATATGGACAAGGGTTACTCATTAGAGTCAGGCTACTGTGCACTGCAGTGTCCCTTCTACACAGCCCACGCTGCATGTCTTTCCTGTGTATACATCCAGTTATTCTGACAATAATAGAAAGTGAAGTTTTACGGCTTAAAAATAAAAAAAATGGTGTCGCCTCTGGCTGTTATCCAGGTGTCATCTTGGAAATAGGCAAGGCATCTTGTGTTTGGTGGTGGGTGTTCGCAGTGATGAATTGTAGATTTGTCATTTCTGTGCTCAGTGTGCGACTGGTAACTGTGTGTGTGTGTGTGTGTTTGCGTGCGTGTGTGTGTGTGTTAGAGAAAGAGATTGTTTCTGTTTCTCTCTCAAACAGAGAGTGAGTGGGTGTTCTATGGTGTGTTGTCTCTCTCTCTCTGTCTGTCTTTCTCTCTCTCTTTCTCTCTCTCTCACCCCTCTCCCCCCCTCTCCCTCCCTATCCCCACTCTCTCCCTCCCTCTCCCTCTCCCTCTGTCACTTTGCTGCAGGCTGTTGAGGAGAATCTGTTTATCAGCTCAGATCAGATGGTGACAGTGTGGAAGCACCTGAAGCACAGGCCTCTTCACAGGTAAAAAGCCCCCCGTGACTCGGTCAGGGTCATATCTGCCCCTCGCCCTCTGCAGGGCTGAAGTCAGGGGCGGGCCCTGGGCCGACGCCATTGGCTGCTTCTCCACACTGGATGTTTCCACCAGCCAGCCCCACGCATTCCACAAAGCTCAGCTTCTGACTACTTCCATAATTCTGACCCTGGCTTTAGGCAATGCTATTCTCTAAGGCTTCTCCCATTGGCCTCATGACAACGAAGTTATGGACTCACTTGACTCAAAAGGTTTTTCTGTGTGTTTCCCAGTCAAGGGGACAGCTCTGTGCCTCTCCAGTCTGGTAGTCCCACTCAGGACAGTTCTATAGACTGAACTAAAGAAACAAAGTGAGGCCACACTTAGCGGGCTTGTTTACAAAGAGACTTATGATACTGTATACATTTTATTTTCATTTTATTGCTTCATTCCTTTAGTACAGAATTTAAACAGCATTTGAATATCATAAAACTGCAAACTTCAATAATAAAGTCACTCTGTATGAGAGTGCCTGCACAATGAAATGAAAGGTAATGTGAATAGGCAATGAGGTAAAGGAAACAGTGCACGTTTGTGCACATCTCTTGATCTTTTTTACAGGTGTTTCTCTTTCTAAAAAAGAAAAAAAAAAAAGAAAAAAAAGCTAGCACTCAGTAAATGTTTGAAAGGCATTTTGTCACCCAGACGGCTAATTACATGCCGACTGCTGCTGCTTGTCCCGCGGTGTTGGCAGCTGTGGGACGTAGGAGCGGCGTTCAGTCACAGGTGCATTCTGGGTCAGTTTCTGGCACGACCCGGCGAGGCGTACCCGCGTCTCCGTGCCAAGGCCGCGCGTGGGCGAGTGGCACCTGGAACCGTGCAGTTTGGAGGAAAAGCATGTGGCAATGAGGGCGCAGTGGAAGAGCAGCACTGCTCTGCACTTTCCCCCCTCAGCCATGTGTCCAATGTAAAATACCACCTGTAACGTGTGTTAGCTACATGCCTGCGCACTAGCCTACCAAGGGGAAAACTAAAGGTTAATGTTGAGCTTTTTTTTTGTTCCTTCACTGGGCATGTGCAAGGGAGGCACTTACATCATTGGCCATTGGATAATATTCCAGTGGGTGCAAGACGGCCATTTCCTACAACACTAGCCGATGACATAATACATAATTCGGTCATCATAGCGATAGATTAGCTCAAGCCAAACCACATTAATTCAAAACCGCATCACAGGTCCATAAATGGGCCCTGTGATTAGTCATAATGAGGCTACAACAATCCTGGCTTTTCTTGTAGATCAACCTTGGTAGTCAAAACAGGACAGCAGGTGTTGCCATTCCCACAGGTCCTGAAACACAGGACCACCCAAAGGTTAATTCACTAAAACAGGCAAGGCAAAGAAAATGTTACTCTTGTGCCCAAAAGAAGTATGGAGTATCTGCGCGGTGCACTGGAGCACAACGGTTACTAGCCATGTAAATGTTCTGAGCCCCAGATCACTGAGAGTGGGGTTCTCATGCTCTCAGCCCTTTAGCCCCTGACAGTGTGAAGGAGTGGCCTTAACTGCAGAGACAGGACGCGTTTAGTTTTTTCCAGATATTTTCATTTAAAGATTGTCTGTGTAATAAGCTTTAATCACCATATCCAGGAACTGACTGTTGGATTAAGTGTGCATAGTGTCTTGCAGGTAACTGATTGATTGGAATGTTTCCATGTGTGTCTAGTTGTGGGCCTGTTTAAGATCAGCTGTGTGGATTAATAGGGGGGTGATCTTTTTGCAGTTTGGACAGTATGCTAGTAAAGCTTTAAAAAAAAAAAAATTTCTAAAGGGTCCAAATAATTTAGATGTAAATGTCCTACAATTATGTAAAATCTCAGTGTATTTCTGGCTTGTGCGTAGATAAACTGTCTTATATTTTTTTGAGAGCTCTGGTAATTAAAAAAAACTTTTGGTTGTCCAAAGAATCGGCCTGCTTTGTGACAGCCAGCTTTGGTGGGAAAAACTAACGCAGGTTCTTCCAGCCATAAAAACCCAAACGTGACAGTCAATCTCATCCAATAAACACAAGTGAAATGCAAATGACTAAGAAACAGAAGGGCTCGTAGATCGATAAAATGTGTTCTGGGGAAGAACGGCATCATTATCTCGGTGAAGAGGAGAGAGGCGGGAAAGGGGAAGCCCGAAGCATTGCCCGTCACTGTCTTGTCTTGGGTAGGAGTAAACGATAAGTGCAGTTTGTCTTTCCTCTAAATGGCAACCCACTTAATTAAGGGAGCGATGTGGTCAGGGGCTGTCAATATACCATTCAGCATTAGTACAACGAGTCTAAAGTGGAAAACACAAATGCAAAAACAAAAGAACTGTGGCTCTGCAGTTCAGAAGCAGCATACAATAACAAAAAGCTGTGGCCCTCAAGTGCAGATGGAACATAAAAAAATCAGAATGTGGCTTGATCAGGGAAATGGTGAATACTGATCCCAGAGCCATTAAATGCTTGCCATTTTCGCCATAATTTGGAATGTCCACCTATCTGCAGCTGCAGCCGTGTCCGTGCGCAAAACAACCCAACTGCCAATTTGGGAAACTGCAGACTTCCACGGTTCTCCTCCAGCACATTTGGTGTTGCCGGTCTGTTTATGTTTACACCGCGGGCTACATCCAGGCTTGCACAGTGATGAGTTGGCAGAAGACCTTTCATGTGTGGCTTTGGCATGCAGTCCACGGGTGCCTGGCTGACCAGCAGGGGTCGCAAAGGAGCAACGAAATGTGGACCCCTAATCGACTGAACCATGATTGGCTTGTTTAGTTGTCGGCTCGTTTTCAGTGTTATTGCTTAAGTTCTGAGACAGGGATGTAAAACTCCTGTCCTGAGCAGCCACAGCACCGACTGGTTTTTGGGGTGTTCCTGCACAACTCTTTGAGTGAAACTTGAATGAAAGGAAACCACAAAAACCTGCAGGCATGAGGCCCTTCAGGAAAACAGTTTGAAACCCCTGCTAAATGACACCCCTGCTAGGATGAGTGGTGCTGTGTTTTGGGTCTCTGTATTCTAAGCTGTTATCCCACACAAAGCTATTCAAACAGACCAAAGCAATCAACACACAGGAATATAGATTTTTTTTAAATCTCTCTCTCTCTCTCCTTTTTTCTCCTTTTTTCTCTCTCTCTCTCCTTTTCTCTCTCTCTCTCTCTCTGAACATTCTGTTTTCACAGCACTGTTGGTCTGTTTTGGTTTTCAGGATTTCTCTTTTGGATGAATGTTTGACCTCTGGTTCCTATGTCTCAATATTTACATTCACAAACAAGTTGTGACTTATATGAAGCACAGATCAATGGTGGCTGAATATTAACCGCTGCCTGAGACACTGCCAACACTGGACACAGGAATTTTATTCCGGCGTGCACTAGCAGTTCTCCCTCTCCATTCCAGGCTGAGTTTCACTGTCTCCCAGCAAGGGATTGGCCAGGTAAGTGCACCCTTTTCCGTTTTTTAAAATGGCTGTTCATGTTGCTCCTGTGTGAGCTCGGCTGTTTCCTGTGGATTGCTGTGGAGAGGTTCCTCTGCAGTGTCACACTGTTTTGTGCCGGTGGGACAAGCCTGTCAAACGCTCACCCAGCTCTCTCTCTCTACCCTGGCTTGCAAACATGCATATATGCAACGTGAAATGAGGAACGCATTAATTCACGACCCATGGCAATTAAATAATTCAAAATGATAGCTTGTAACTCATAATGAGTGTCAGCTTAAAGGATAATGGTTATTTAGATGTTTTAGGATATGTCTTTTTGATCCCTGTGAGGTGCGAGAGTTCTCAGTCGTGTGCACTAAGCTATTGCAGTGACAGAGTGTGCTGTGTGAAATCAGGGGTGGGGGGTGGGGGAGTAGACAAACAGCTTCCCTGCAACGTAGCACACCGGACTTTAAAAAAGCCACTGCAAACCTTTAGCTTGTGTTTTAGTGATATCTCAGTTGGAAGTTATCTCCATTTGGAAAATCGCATTCTGTGGAACCGCCCAAGCCTCACTGGCCCAGGCTAATGGCACCAGGGCTCTGTGCAGGCTGACACTGGCGCACAGTGAAATGTTCAGGGTTAAATCCGCTCTTACGGAGTGCAACTGGACTTGTGCTCTCCGGGGTCAGGCTTTTGTGTCCCCGTCATTTGGAAGGCAGCGGTACGTGCATGCATTACATCTACATCACGTTTATTCAGCAGGCGCTTTTATCACGAGCCTCGTACAACAAGTGCGTAGCGAAGGTCAAATGGGCTACAGTGGGCTGAAGGGTGTGGTGGTGCAGACTGTGTCCTGTTGTAGGTCTGCGTAGCAGTGGAGCCGAGTGGAGGCCCTGAGCTCAATGCTGAGGTGCGGGTGTGAGGCGGTGACAATGCACCCTCCCAGGGCCCGACTCAACCCTCACTCCCAATGCACGTGACCCGGCATTCGAGGAACAGGACGGGCGTTTCTGAGAGTCCGGCCTTTTTTTTCACTGCCACCGTTTTGTTGTGCAGGGCTTAAACTGACCCCCCCCTCCCCCATCCCACTGGATGAGCAAATTTTATAAACTAGTTATATAAAACATTTATTTTTTTACATGTCCACCTATAATGTGCATTTACTCATCAGTCTGTCATCTGCTGTGTTGCGATATTGCATATTTAATATTATATATTAGAGCTCTGCTCTGTTCTGCCTGTGTGTGTTAATAATGTGGGAAAGGTGTGATGCAGTGGGCAGATGGCAGTAATGAGCAGCCATGAATGAACGTTCAGCAGGACTTCGCCCGAGACAGTTAACAATCGATCATTAGGCAGAGATTAAAGCACCAGACATCAGTATGTATGGGTAGTGGGTTCATCAACCAACTGATGCTTATTCCGCTCCTTTAGAAACTACAGCTGTGGTTAAGCAGGCTGTATCACCAGAAAAGAAAATGTGCCACATGCCCTTTGCACCATAAAGATATCAACTGAACCACCGCCACTGAAATGGCAGAGAGCTATGGGCCTGACACCCACGCCATTTGAACTTTGTAACTGCCAGTAAGAGTGGGCCTTATCTCTTGTCAGAACCTGGGGGTCTTTGGTGTTCCCACAGCACTGGCTGCTAGCGGGAAAGCATAATGTAAGATCTCCTGAACCAAATGCCCGATCTGATCGGTTTTCACCTACCCAGCTACCCAACTGAGTTCGGTCCTCAGAACATTCCCAAAACATTAGGAGTATGTTGGTGCACCGTGTGTATATTTGTCGAGTTTCCCAGGTGATCTTCTGGTCTTGTTATTCAAGTTTTTTTTTTAAAGAGTATTTGGATTGTGGATGGGTATTCATGTTCATTTTATCAGAAATATTTGCCACAGCTGCAGTTTAATACTTTCATTCAGAACATGATGAGTATCATTTCTCAGGATGTTTTCCATGAATAAATGATACCCGTCAGGGGATGCTGCCAATGCATCTGTATGCAAGCCTGGAACATTATTTTCTGCGACTTTGAGCTTTTTTTTTGCAACAATAAAAATTTGTAAGACTGTTCAGGGAATTTTAATGTTGTCTCAGCACCAGACTGTAATCTAGCCAAAATCTTCCAAAAAAAATTGTCACGGGGTCACATAGGGTTAGGCCTGCTGCGAGTTTCAAGCCCCAGCTGCATTGCAAAACGAGCGATATGATTGGTCCGCCGAGCGGTTCCCACCAAAGGAGCCAATCATACTGCTTTTGCTTCACGACCGGTGAAGTCACAGTCTGGTGCAGATGTTCACAAGCTAACACTTCTCTGAATTTCACTACACTGGTGCTATGGCTATGTAAACCGGGCCACCCAGTTGTGTGCTGTGCGATGTGTACTTACTGTTTTCAAACAGGGGGGACCTGCTGGCTGTAAAGTGGCATGGTGGTGCAGTGGGTAGCTCTGTCTTTTCACAGCAAGAAGGGCCCCGGTTCAAATCTTGAACTTTCTGTGGGGACCTTGCATGTTCTCCCCGTGTTCACGTGGGCTTCCTCTGGGTACTCTTTCCTCTCACAGTCCAAAGACATGCAGGTTAGGCTAATTGGAGACTCTAAATTAGTATGAGTGTATGTGTGAATGGCGTGTGTGCCGAGTGATGGATTGGGGACCTGTCCGGGATGTATTTCTGTCTATTGTCCAAAGAATGCTGGGATAGGCTCCAGCTCACCCGTAACCCTGACCAGGAATAAGCAGGCTATACAAATTGCATGGCCTCTTTGACTGTTATATAACTGTTATATCATTTTATTTTATTTAGCTAGTTATATTATTATTGCTCAAAATAAAAAGAATACAAATACAATTTTCCCAGTCATTATGGTAAGTCTTCATTGTAGGGAAACCATGTTGACAGTTGCAGTGGTTGAGCAATGACAGTAATGTAGGCACATTCATGATGTATGGCTAGCTCCTCTATAATACCAGCACATTTTCCCCTAGTCATCTGTTTGTGATTTTGCTTTCCAGGCTGACAAAAGGGACATGGACCTCCGTCTGCTAGCACTCCTGTTACTCTGCCTCTGCAGACAAGGACTGACAGTGAGTCCCCTTCCACACATAAGTTCGTTTAACGTGACTGCTTCTCCCCTGAAGGGTGACAGCATTGATACTGCTGATGGGGTTACTCTGCCAACTGCACCCACAACGCACGCATGCACACACACAAACACACACACACACACACACACACACACACACACATACATACATACACACACAAGCACGCACACACACACACACACACACACATGCACACACACACACACACACACACACACACAAACATGCGTGTACACACACAAACACACACACACATGCACACACACACACACACACATACACAAACATGCGTGCACACACACAAACACACACACACATGCATACATGCACACACACACACACCAACAACCCGGCAGTAAGACACAGATTAATAATGGTTGCCGCCGGAAAAAATTAAAATATTTGCATTTGAAATTACATTTACCCCACTCATTAATGCCAGTTAATGGGAATCCTTCCAAATACAGAATGCAAATATTTTTGGTTCAGATGCCAATGCTTTTGAATTATACAGCAGAACAAAACGTTTTTAAATAGACTCTGGTTAAAACATATTTAACACAATGATTCAATGAATGAATAATTATTCATGATACAAAACTTGCAATTACTCGATTAACAAATAAATTCATACCTCATATTCTTCAGTGTGGTTGCATTGAATCAGATCCAATTGCATTGTGCAGTGCATTCATGGGTCCACTCTTCTGATACAGACCTATTCTACCCATCTTCTACATCCCTTTTACAGGACCCGACCGCAGAGGATCCCAGCACCCCCGGCCACGGGCCGGCACTCAACGCCTCCTCCCCAAATGGAGAAGACTCTTTAGAAAAGGTGGAGGAGGAGGTGAAGGATGGGGAAGGGGAGAAAGAGAGCTGCACAGCTGAAGAGCTCAGTCCAGAAGCCAAGAGAGAAGTGGGTGCGGCTATCTTGAAGCTGGGTCTGCAGCTTCTGGAGAATCTGAAGACAGGGCCGGAGCAGCCCAACGTGATCATATCTCCCCTCAGTGTCTCACTGGCGCTGTCCCAGCTGGCCCTAGGTGAGAGGAGGGAAGTGAGGGGAGGGCTTGGGGGCCCCACATTTGTGTGTGCGTTTGTGTGGGTTTTGAAAGCGTATGTTTTCACGTGTTAGCATACAAAGCAGTCAAGGGATCAGCCCCAGCATACCTCCACAAGATTTTCAAACCCTATATGCTAGCCAGACCCCTCCGTTCCGCTACCTCAGGATGCCTGGCACCTCCCCCTCTTCGCACTTGCGCTTCCCGAACACGTCGCCTGTCTGTTCTGGCCCCACGATGGTGGAATGACCTCCCCGTGGAGGTCAGAACAGCTGACACCCTGACCCACTTCAAGCGACAAATGAAGACTCACCTCTTCAGGCTGCACCTCTCCCCATCCCTCCCTACCTCCCTGTAATCTCTAAATTGACTGTAAGCTTAGGGTTGTAACTAGGTAGCTGTTTCTTAGTTGACCTAGTTAATGCACTCATGTCTTAAACTACTACTTGTATTTTTTCATAGACTGCGTTGTTGCTGTTCTTGTTTGTGTTAGTGTTAATCAGTTTAACCTAGAGGTTCCAAGTTAAACTACGCGGTTGTTCCCTGCACTTGGAGCGGTACTTCTCTCTAGGGTTTTTCGACACACTTGTTCCTGGTTATGGTTATACACTTTGTTGTACGTTGGTCTGGATAAGAGCGTCTGCCAAATGCCTGTAATGTAATGTAATGTATGTGAGAGTTCATAGATTTTGCCAAGTTGATGTTTCAAGCACACCCTTATATCATCACAGTGCTTGGCAACGTCAAACAGATGGTAGCCAATTAAGATAGATAGATAGCATTTTCTCAAGTCCTCACTGTAAGACCTCACATGGTGACAAAAAACAGGAAGTGACATCATACGAAACTCATGAATAAATGTGTGTGCATTACAGTTATATGTGTAATTCATGTTAAAGGTATGAATGTGCTAATGCACAAATAGTCTTGGAGTGTTGTGCCTTTTTCTGCTTGAGTGGATCAGTGCGCTTCCATGAAGAAACTTTGAATGGGTGGTTACTTAAGGAGACTGCCTGTTGTGTCGGCATTGTGGGTTGTAAAATAAGTACAGTGCATTCGGTAAAGATGATAGGCTTACTTTCTGTTGCTTTGGGTGTGTGGGGGCAGGGTCAACTACAAGCCACACCTGGTTGCTGGGACAACGCGCATCTAATTGTCTAGTGGTGTGTGCCTTGACTTACACAAGATGGCTGGTAAGGGGCATAAATATTCATGTTCGCATCCTCATTCTCACACTCAGGAGCGGCGAACGAGACAGAGAAGTTGCTCCTGCAGACCCTGAAGGCAGATGACCTGCCCTGTTACCACCAGTCCCTGCGCAGTCTCCTGCAGCACCTGAGAAACAGCACTGTAAAGATCGCCACACGCATTTACCTGGAGGCAGGTGAGCACAGCACGGGAATGCAGCAGCTTATGGGGTCGTGGGAGGTAAGGGAAGGGAGGGGGGTGCTTACTGTACAGGGTAGGAGTCTGCAACCCTGGATCTGGAGAGTTACAGGATCAGCTGGCAGACACTGTTTCCATCGTAGATTCATAGAACCCCCTGGTTCACGATTACTTCCTCCACACGCGCTCCAGTCCGCCATTAGTTCTCCCCAGTTCATTCTTGTTTAGAGCAACAAAAATCCTAGAGCTGGCTCTCAATTCAAGCATTTTTGAGTCCATAATACAGTAGCCACCAACTTGAGGTTCATTATTTCATTCCATAGTTTCACAATCCTGGTCCTGGAGAGTCACAGGATCTGCTGGTTTTGGTTGTTACTGAACCCTTAATTGACGAATGACAGCAGTCTTTTACACAGCTCAGCATACCTGGTATGTTGAGTGTGATTCTAAAGTGAAAACAAAAAGCAGCAGATGTTCCAGAACCTTCCGGAGGCAGGGTGGGTGATTCCTCTAACAGTGGAATACTGGCTCTGTTTTCTAAAATGGATTGAAAATACAAGTAAAATGGTTGAGGAAATTAGCAGGTCTTTAACTTCAAGTTCACTGTGTGCCTGTCTTTCTTCTCTCTCTTTTTTCTTAACACTTTTTTTTTCTCTTGTCCTTATTGCATTTCCTTGCTCGCTTACTTCTGTTTGCAAATGAATAATTTAACTTCACTGCAGTGCTGACTGAATGTATCCCCTCTCTTGTTTTTAAGGCCGTATTGTTCAGCACTTAATTAGTTTGATGATGACTAAGCAATGTCAATTACATTTATCATCACCATTATTATTATGTTGTTTACAGTGGAGAAATCAATATTAGCACTTAATTAGTCTGACACCACGTCATCGCCTGTCTGTTATAATTCCCTTTTGCTCACAGGATTTAAGGTGAAGCCAGAATTTATACAGCAGTCCCTACGCACGTATGACTCAGAACCCGCACTGCTAGCAGGGCGAGAGGAAATCAACCAATGGGTACAGAAAGCCACAGATGGCCACATGACTGACTTCCTGTTAACTCTTCCTCCAAATTTGGTCCTTATGCTTATCAACGCGGTACACTTCAAAGGTAAGCCCTCTGACTGGTGGTCTGTCACTGTGAAGGGAAGTGTCTTGTCTGGTTCACTTTTTCCCTTTGGGAAAGTCCTTATGGTTGCTGTTCAATAACTAAAAGGTGAAAAACATATATTTTTGCTCTCTCCCTTTTGGATAAGCTGAGTTTTTTGATCTTTGCTCATTTATATAAAGTCATTCTGAGCTCCTGCTGTGACTGCTGATGGACAGCCATCTTGCTTATTGAACAGTCACTCATTGATCATCTTAGCAGATTGTGCTGGTGCAGTAGGCTAGTTGTGTTACCTGCTATGTTGTCGAGATCCAAGACTGTTGGGAATACAGTCTATTTTAGGGATATTTTTGGTCTTTTATGAAACACAACACTCTGGATAACTGGCCCGGGGGCTGGGGGTGTTGGATCAGAGCTCCAGACATGCCTTTGATGAGGGTGTCTGAAATTTCAATGTAGTCTCACTATGTAGTATCAGAGATTACATCATTTCAGGCACTAAGGTCACTAAGAGAGATATTAACATAGGGCTAAATTATACAAGGGTTCTCCTTTTTAAAAAAATAAAACCATATGTATCTATATACATATATGGTACATATACATATATATCTAAGCACCCAACATTTGGCTGAACAATGCCTACCCTAATTTGGAATAACCAAATTACCTACTGGTGCAGAATAATTTCCACAAATGATTAGAGAGAATGAAGACATCTGCAATTCTCCTCCAAGACATATAGCGTCACCAGCCTACTTCTTTTAACACTGCAGCCCACAGCCAAGCTCACATAGACAACTGAAGGAAGACATCTTGAATGTGGCTTTTAGCATGCAGTCAGTAGGTGCCCGATCAACCCATAGGGGGCACTAGAGGGCAATGAAACGTGAACCCCAAACCAGCTGAACACTCCCATTCCCTGGGCAATAATCAATAATACGTTTTCCCTGTGGGACTAAAAGCCATAGTCCGAATTCAATCAAAGACCATGCAGCCGTGCCTTAGCCGAATGAGCCACTGATAGTAAAATCAGTTTTTAACAGAAGTCAACAAGGTTTAAAAATTCTGAGAAGAGGCCAGAAATGGGAATTAATTGATTTCTTAAAGTCCATCTGATTGTGGCTGGAAAGCTCAAGACTAAGCAGTCTTCAACAGTTCAATCAGTGTGACCTTCTGGAAAGTTCTGAGCCCGTACTACTCCCTCCCTTTTCCCACTCAGGAGAATGGGTGGCCCGCTTTGATCCCGCCTTGACCGCCAAAGACCGGTTCTACATCGACAGCAAGAATATCGTTGATGTTGACATGATGGTGGGGCACAAATACCCCTTGAGTCTGCTGATGGATGGTGAGCTGGGTGCTCAGGTACGACTGCTCTCTCACATCTCCTCTTTTCCTCTCTCCCTTCATCCACCTTTTTGTTTTTGTCCGAGTCCTTGTCATTAATAATGAATAATAACACGTCTTATTTATTATGTGCCTTTGGAAGTATCCAAGAAAAAACAACAATGTTATACAGCAAGGCTGAAGGTGTAAGATCAACCCACTCCTCAGAGTGAAATAAAATCAATCAACCAAGGCAGTCGTTCAAGGTGCTTATTTGGGTAATTTTCCAAAGGCTGGGAAAAGAGGAATGGGGAAAAATCCTATAGAATTCTGTCCAAGGAACAATGTGCATTTTTGTGTGCCAAAGTCCATACCAAACCCCTAAATACCAATCCATGTTCCTAATCTCACCTATTACCTATACAATAAATCTGCATATCCAGTAGTAACAAAAACCCTCCTTACTTCTTTATTTCTTTGTTTCCTCATTTCCATCTTTCCATCCTTACTTCCTTCCTTCCTTCCTTCCCTCCCCCACTGGTACTTCATGCTGAGATCTTGGGCACTAGAATTTATATGAAATGAACAATTTGGGCTGATTGTTTGCAGGTGTGAGGAAATGAGTCTAGGCACTAAATTGTGTGGAGCCGCATCTTGCCTGCTGCCACAGCAGAACAGATAAAATAAAGAGGGTAAAGTAACTGTATAAATGTGAACAGACAAGGGAACTCTATAACACAAAGGGGAAGAGTTGGGATACAGTACTTGGGAAACGGGGGGAGACAGTGCAATTTAATCTTTCTGTCAGCCATTTAAAATAGAAAATAGGCTGCATTCTTTATTTAGCCCTTTGGGTTAAAAACTGAGTGGCATAGATCTATAGAGTTCAGTAACTGTATTCAGAAAACGATCCTCAGTCAACTTTTTTTTTAGGTCAGATGCAGCAGAAAGATTAAAATATGTTGGCACGTTGACTTCATCAGGGAAATGGTGTTGTACTGTACGCTAATGGAAGTCTTAGACACCAAACTCTATAGCGTCACCACAGGTGCACAAGTCAATTAGAGAGGAACTACCAATCAGAGCCTCTGTTTTCATGTAGCCTATTATCAAGTACTTACCTCCTGGCAGCAAAGCCAAGAAATAATATACATTTTAGCTATAAATAGACTTTTATTTCAGACCTTTGGGTTAAAATGGTACATAATAAAGAGTTCAGTGACTACATTCAGAAGAGTTCAGCACTCAGTGTTTTTAGTTGGCATGTCTAAACACTGCGCTGTGCCAAAACGCATTAATCTTTCATCGCCTCATCACTGTGATCAAGTTTTTCATAATAGCATCCGTTAAAACTCCACGCAGCCACCCATAAAACGCTGGCCCTGCCGTCCCGTCCCCGTCTAGGTGGCAAGTTTCCCCTTCAAAGCGAACATGAGCCTGCTGGTGGTGATGCCCATGTCCGGGAAGGTCAACGTCTCTGCCATCGCCGCCAAACTCAACACCTCGGACCTGTACGCCCGCCTGCCCAGCGAGAAGGCCATGCAGGTCAAGCTGCCCAAATTTAAGCTGGAGTACGGGCAGGAGCTTGAGGATGCACTCACTAGCATGGGTAAGGGAGAAGGACTGTGGGCGTGGCCACTGCAAGGGTTCTGGGCCGGGACAGAATGCACAAATACTCATTCAAATAAACTTGCTGTGGTGTGTGGTCTCTTTCTTGGTGACATTTCAACCATCAGTCCCATTTAATTAAATTCAAGAATGCTTTATTGCCTTGGCATATTTATATTTTTATATATTGCCATATTTATATGTTGCCAAAGTTTTACATGAATATAAAATTTACATCATAAACACTGAATTATAAAAGAGTGTACTTGGAAGTAATAAACACAAGCAATATTTTATGTTCCAACATAAAATATGAAAAATAAATAAATTAGAAATGCTTGTTTAAAAAGTGTTTTACTCTTGCCAGAAGCTTCCTCTTCACTGTCCTCCACTCTTTCTTGGTGATGTCTCTCTTTCTTTTTGTCTCTGACTCCAACCCTTGCATCTACCTGTCTTTCTCTCTCTCTCTCTCTCTACCTGCTAGGGTTGGGGAGTCTCTTCTCGGCCCCGGATTTGTCGGGCATAACTGACAGCCCCCTGGTGGTGTCCAGTGTGCAGCACAAGTCCAGCATGGAGCTGCACGAGGAGGGGGCGGAGGCTTCAGCTGCCACCGCCGTTTCCACCACCCGCGCCAACCTTTCCTTCAGCGTCAACCAGCCCTTCCTTTTTGCCCTCTTGGACGATGCCACCCAAACACCCATCTTCCTCGGGGTCATCAGAAACCCCGACCCGGGCGCCACTGCCATGCAGAACGACGATCCTGAGAGAACAGGCTGCCCTGATCGCGGGCATTCTGACAGCTCTGATGATCTGACCAAGTAAGAGAGAAGCACATTGACTGTAAGGAGGGAGTGAGACAATCAAGCCAGAATTGCACTGCTGACCATCAACCAGCAGGGGGAGCACAAGAGGGACAAATCCAAATGAAGATTTTGTACACGTGAGCTGCATATCTATGTATAATGGATTGGATCTGCTGAGTCTCAACACATTGAAGGAATTAAAGATTACCAATTGAGTAGCAGGAGATTAATCTAATGGTGGAGTAGTTATTTTTATTTATCTGAGTCTAATTGGCCATGTTTCAGCAAAATAGATGTCAGCCAACTGAATTGTGGGGGTGGGAGGGTTACCTGAGTGTTGTGAACTAGACTGGTATAAACATGTTGTTTAAAGTACACACACATACATTTAAACATGTATAAACACAAATGGATTGATGTCCAACAAAACTACAATATTTGTTTGGTACTGTTTGCTTTTATTTCTGAACATGTTCAGTGTTATTTTCCATCAAAGGATATTGTTTGTTTTTCAGTAATGATACAGAACTGGTGTTCATTTCCTTCTGAACATCATAACCTTCTCCTCTTGACGCAAATCTCTAATGTTATTGATTAAAGAAAGGTGAAAACTAAAAGAGTATCAGCTGTTTTATTGTGCAATGCTTGCTGGTTCTACCGTGATACTATCATGGCTCTGGTACATCTGCTCCTTCCTTGATAGTGCCATGTTGTTAATGTGAAAGCAGCTGTGTGCCACTTTAAATTTCCCTCTACCACATTAAGAATACAGTTTTGTCTAAGCACACAATAGTAATTAGATGAAAAAATAGACAATAATTACATCACACATGCCTAGTAAACACTGAAGACAATGTGGCTTCTATTAAAAATCTGCTTCTGTGTGTTTAAATCTGAAGAGGGTTCAGTAAAGGGTGAAAATGATGACAGTCCCATTTCTTGTAAACATATAATTAAGGCAAGGATGTAATTCACTTGTTCTTTGTTCCTCTCCAGGATGTGGACATGGCGCTGAGTATATTTATTTCAATGATGGGTCCCAGTACAAAAACCTTCATTGAGTTGTAACATCCCATCATCATTTTCAGACCACACAAATCAATACAGCAAAAAGGAAATTCACTAGCAAAATAAATAAAAAAAACTGGTCAGTAATTATAATTAAAACTTTCAGCAGTAAGAATGCTGTGTCTTGAAGAGATTGTCCTGAGACTTTTACAAGTGAAGCAAATCTCCTAATGGTTTTAATATTGACTGCTGCACTACATTCCTCCTTGTTGCTTAAAATTATATTTACAACCTTCCCTCTGCAAGAAAGCAATCCCCTTTCTGACACCAGATTATGTGCAATGCTATTTTGCCTTGTTGAGCACACAATTCTAAAGAAAAAATATAAATCTAATATGTACAAAACAATCCTCTCTACGAGCAAATTCTTGCCAGTAATGTATAATATTTCCATTATCATCTACAGTAAATAAAGATGTTGCTATAATGTAAATACTAGTAGTGCAAAACCGTATTAATTTACAAGAAAACAAAATGATTTATTCAAAAAATATATTAAATAAAAACACTTACATATATTGCACTTTCTAACTATTCAATTGCATTTGCAATTATAGAAATGGCCAATATTGGCCTATAGTTACAGAGCTGTGAAGAAGTATTGGCCCTCCTCCTGATTTCCTGTATTATTGCATATTTTTCACACTGAATGGTTTCAGATCTTGGTACAACATGTAATGTAAGACAGGGAACCTGAGTAAATATAAAACACATTTTTCAAAATTATTATTTCAAAGTTAACAAACATGTTGTAGTTCCACTTTTTACTCATCTGTCCATAGAACATTATTCCAAGAGGTTTGGGGATCATCTAGGTGTTTTTTTGCAAATGTGACACAAGCATTGATGTTTATTTTGGTTGGCAGTGGCTTCCACCTTGCTACTCTCCCAGTCTCTCGAATCCCGTTCTTGCCCAGTCTCTTTCTTGTTGTGGAGTCATGAACACGGACCTTAGCTCAGGCTAGACGGGCCTGCGCTTCTTCGAAAGTTCTTCTGGGATCTGTTGTGACTTCTTAGAGAAATTGTCACTGCACTGCGCCATTGGAGAAATGTTGGCTGGCCAGCCACTCATGGGAAAATTCCCCTCTGTTCCAAGTGTTCTCTATTTGGAGATAATGGCTCTCACTGTGGTTCGGCAGAGCTCCACAGCCTTAGAAATGGCTTGGTAACCCTTTCCAGACTGATATATTTCAACAACCTTTTCTCTCATCTCTTCTGGAATTTCCTTTGATTGTTGTCTAGTGTGCTTGTAGAAACTTTGTGCTCCCAGTTTGTATGGTGTACCAGCTTAAATCTACAAGGTCATTTTGGATCTCCTGAAAGGGGACATGACAGAACTATTTGAGCTAGAATCAGGGGCGCCAGGAGAAATTCCCGTGGCTAGGACGAATCGTCTTCTGTCCGCATCTTTCAGAAATATTTACCACAAATTCACAGACCATTGCCTCCGCCCTCTAACCTTCCAACCCAAATTGTGATTTTAGTAGCTTTGATTCCTACAGAGTAAAATACTGAACTAACTCGAACGGACTTAATATTATATTAGTCTAAAATGGATCGACTTTACTCTGAGTTGATGGAATAATAAGCAGTTTACTGTGTATACGAACATTTTACTGCGTACATCTTTAATTTCTATTTGGTTTTGAACCTTTGAACTATAGACGTTTAAACTGTCTACGCCCAAAGTGTCCACATGTATGATTCTAAATGTACATGTGTTTCTCTTAGTAAATAAGTTTCCAACAGCCTACACGGCGAATGGTCCTATGGAGACACATTTGGAAAAGCGTATGGTGCATGCTCGGGCGTGCCAGACCTATCAGTTATTTAATCTGGAAAAGAGCCTGCAGCGACGTCATAGCCCAGTCGAGGGTGGGATAGGCGCCGAGATTTTGGAATAAAGTGGTCAACTGGACCGGTTCTTTGCCAGTTTAGTCTGTAATAACTTGTCTGAAGAAGGCAAAGCCACGCGCGCGCAACCATTGCTTGGAGGTTAGTAGCATTTTAAGTTATCCGCAAAGTTGTTTGTGAAGTGGAAGATAAGGTCGAATGAGGTTTCAGTTAATTTGTTGTCTCGTAGATAAAGCGTGAAGACAACGTGAAGAAGTTTATATGATTTTAAATGAAGCAAAGAAATGCCACCATACATCTTTGTAATTTCCATGATGTATTTGTGCATTCACGCACAAAGAAAAGTTGTTTCACTTGGAAATTGTAATTTAGAAAATTGTTAGACATCAAGAGTTTTCGAACCTTACGTTGTATAATTAGGCTATTGAAGTCAATGCCAATGCCAAACAGCATCTCTGCACTAGCCTACAGCAGGGTGACAATAGAAAACTAAAAACCAGACAGTGAATTTAAACGAAAATAAGTCAGCGGCTGTGTTTTATTGTGCTTTTGATAGCACAATCTCTACATTGCTGCGATTCCAGTTAAAAAATAATAAAATATGAAATAACCTACCCATATCTTGGGTTTCACTTCAACGAATCCGTATAGGCTATCCTCTCGTCTGCAACTGCTCCATCTCAGTTACGTCGTGGCCTTTCAAATGTAACGTATACATTATTTTATGAATGCAAGCAAGAATTGTGCGTTGATGGGATGAAAACAGAATAAAGGTAATTACAGAGGTAATACGCAGTGCCAATGCCTTCACTTTCACGAGTTATTGTTTCCACGTTGGTGATGGTCATACCAATTTACTGGTGAATATTTCCCACATGATGGAAACGTGAAATAAACTCGACAATAGGATAACATATATTTATTTTTGTTTGTGCTAGGCGAGCACAATTACTTTTTTTGGTCAGTGGAAATAATATCAATTAAGTTATCAAACATTTAAAACAATTTCGAAAGGAACGTAACGCAAACACAGTGACAGTGAACCAATGTGCATTTTGCACAATTAAAAAGAATGCGATTGATCGCTAAGGCTGGTACAGAGCAGGCTACTAGCCACAGTGGTTATGCTGGAGTTGACCAGCAGGCATACTGGAAGAGGGAGGAGAGAGATTAGAGGAGAGGGGAGCAGAGAAGAGGAAAGGAGGGAAGGGCAGGGGAGGGGATGGGGGTTGTCTGTGGTTCAAGGATGGGCATTTTTTCAACAGAAAACCTTCAGCGGAGCTCAATGACATCCAGATGTGCTGAGCGAAATGGAGAAAGTCACTGTTGGGGCCTGAGCCATTCTTTTGGCAGTCCTTGTCGAAAACATTCTGCTAGTCTTGCCTCTCATTTCTGGACAGGAAGCCAGATCATGCAGGCAGTGTAATCAGTTACAGCCTGTCTTTGTTTGGCACGGAGCATTCTCCGAGGCTTCCTTTCCAACTTTGTGTCCTGAAGATCACCTATGGACTGCACAAGTCAAACAGAGCATTTTTGCACACAGAGCTCTCGTGGAGCAGAGCTGGCTGCCTGTTGAATTACGCTGGGTCTGATTTCACCTTTAATTTCCCTGTCTGTAGGGTACCCAGCGGGAGCTGAAAGTGCTGGAGCATTGCTCTGACATGCAGCTCTTCGCTTTCACAGAGCTGAAACTGAGACAAAAATATCCTCTTCTGTTTCAATACCTTGGCATTGATTTCCAAGACTGTAAGCATGAGGCGTGCACACACTTGTGCACAGACACGCTCACAGAGGTGCTCACATGCACACTTACGCACGCACACGTGCACACACACACACCCAGGCACACACACACACACACACACACTCAGCCTTAGACTTTCAATTCTCCCTAAAGGAAGAGCGAAGAGCTCACACAAAACTATATCTGTGAGCATTTTTTAGGTGGGGGGTGGGTGGGGGGGGGGGGGGGGGGTGGGGGTGGTTGCGGGGGGCAGGTCACACACGCAACCCTTAATGGAACATCACTTACTGCTGGAAATAATGAAGTCTTCTATGTCCTATGTGTCAGCGTTTCTTAAGGACATGGTTGCCTGCCAAAATCTCTTTTTTTTTTCAGATATACTCTGCTAAACTCATATATCGCGAACACTGTGCTTATAGTCACAATATCAACCTTTTGGTCTTGTATCCTGTTGTAGACAAGAAGTTTGTTAATAATTTTAGTAAATACTGCCATTTCTGTGTGTGTGTGTGTGTGTGTGTGTGTGGGTGCACACGTGTGTCTGCATGCGTGCATGCATGTGTGTGTGCCTGTGTGCGTGCATGTGTGTGTGTGCATGCGTTTGCCAGTGATACAGGAGCCAGGATGAAGAGGATGAGCATGCTGCTGTGCTTGGGGGTTCTGTTCTCCCTCTCCCATGCTCAGCTGGTGAGACAGCAGCCCTCCCAGACACCATACACGCTCTCTCACTCTACTCACTCATCTTTTTCAGACTGACCCCATCTGAGTCTCTCAGAGCCTCTGTCTCTTCCCCATCCCTCCATCTCTGCTGCCTGCTCTCCGTCTCTCCTTGAGTGTACCTGTTTTGTGCTCTTCTCCGCACAAGACACAACTTTCTAATTGCTCTGATCAGAATGAGCCTTAAAAATCATTTAATTTAATGATGTACAGCACGACTGTGGATTGTGATTTGTTAGGGAGCCCATTAAGTAATGAGGAGGCAATTAATAGATTAAGAGGGTTGCACACACAGGTATTGAGCAAGCCTTATCTTGTTACTCTGTTTATTCCTTCTCCCATTCCCTCATCATCGTGTACCTTTACCCCAATTCCCAGACATTTAATCATCTCTCTCTCTAACTGAAATCGTTTTCACGGTACCTTTGCTCTGCTGCTGAACCCGATCCAGTCTGAGCCAGAAGAGGATGGCGCAGAAGAGCCAGTGGAGCTGTTTACCACACCCAAAACCAAGATGGCTGCCGCCACCTCTGACTTTGGCTACAACCTGTTCCGGCAACTGGCCTCACGCGACCCGCCAGCCAGCTTCCTCCTTTCCCCCATCACCATCTCCGCTGCTCTCACACAACTCTCCATGGGTGATCTGATCCTTTCTAATCTAATCATAAATGCAACCTCTGAATTGTAACAAGCTGTTGTTTGTTCTTAACTGGGCATTGGAGGATTAGAGGTGTATTGGAGGATTGTGTGCGCTGCTAAGGCAACAAAATGTCAGACATAGCTATGCATGCCTATGAAGAGCAAATGTCCACAGGATAGCCTAAACAGTGGGTGCCCTGGACTGAGTTTGAAAACCCCATTGCTACAGCATCTGTAAGCACCAATGCAGTACCAATACACACCCTCTTTGAACACTAAAACAATGCACCTCCAGTGCTGTAGTGGGCAGTGGTGAGACTTAACTGATTGCCAGAATTGTGGTTCTTTTTTCAATAAAATTATGAAACAGTGAAAGAAAAGGACATTTTTACATACTGTAAATAACTATATCTTGTACATGTAGTCACATGGTCACATGGATTTGTGTTACTCCTGTTTATAATTGCTTTGATCGGTTAGACTACTGCAAGTTCTATTACAAATACTGGCAATAATTTTATTCATGCACTGCTCAGTAGAGTTCAGGTCAATTCCTTTTCCATTCAGTAGGTTCAGAAATTTAATTGAGATTCAAGTTCAAAAAATGTAAATGTATGCCTATTAATTAATATAATTAAGCATATTAATATGCATATTACTATCATTACACATATTAATGTTTTAATATGAATCCATATCTTGAATTTACCGCACTGAAAGAGAATTTGCTAGTCAGCAGCAGGTCAGCTTCTCCAAGGCGTTTGTGACGTGTGTTATTCCCCCTGTGACTGGCGATGGGCCCCCAAGGAGCCTCCCCCGAGGCGGAGAAGCAGCTTTACCGCGTGCTGCGCTACCACAGCCTGCAGGACAGCCAGCTGCACGACACGCTGAGAGACCTCCTGTCCTCCATCCGCGCCCCGGGGAAGGGCCTGAGCGCCGCCTCCCGCGTCTACCTGGAGAGGAGTGAGTCCCCGTCTGTCTGTCGGTCTGCCTGCCTGTCTGCCTAGGTCTCTGTCTGTCTGTCCACCTGTCTGTTTAGGTCTCTGTCTGTCTGTCTGTCTGTCTGTCTGTCTGTCTGTCTGCCTGTCTGTCTGCCTAGGTCTCTGTCTGTCTGTCCACCTGTCTGTTTAGGTCTCTGTCTGTCTGTCTAGGTCTCTGTGTTTCTGTCTGTCTAGGTCTCTGTGTTTCTGTCTGTCTAGGTCTCTGTCTGTCTAGATCTCTGTCCACCTGTCTGTTTAGGTCTCTGTCTGTCTGTCTAGGTCTCTGTGTTTCTGTCTGTCTAGGTCTCTGTGTTTCTGTCTGTCTAGGTCTCTGTCTGTCTAGATCTCTTTCTGTCTGTCTGTCTAGGTCTCTGTCTGTCTGTCTGTCTGTCTAGGTCTCTGTCTCTCTGCCTGTCTAGTTCTCTGTCTGTCTGTCTGTCTGTCTGTCTAGGTCTCTGTCTCTCTGCCTGTCTAGGTCTGTGTATGAGTCAGTCACCGACACTGGTGGGAGAAGCAGACTGTCTTTACCATCCGTCCTCTTCATGAGAGTGTGTGTTCTCTGTGTGTCTGTATTTTTGTGTTGTGAGTAATCCATACCATAATACCTGGTGTATAAGGTACCACATATAAGGTACACTTATTTAAAATCAGTTTTTTCATTCAATAAACAGGTTGCAGGTTTTAATGTATATTACATGATAGCATTAAGCATTATACTGTATTATTGTTCATATGGTCATAGTCTGCATTTTTAGGTTTTTTTTTTGCTAGATTGTTCATGAGAAACATATACCATGGATTCATGTGTCTGAGATGCAGGTTTTATCAATTTTTTAATTAATAAAGGTGTTGTGTCCGACTGTATATACCAGTGCACCTCATCTACAGGGTTTTACTGTTCATTATTATACAGTAGCTGCGTGATTAATGTGTTATTAGTATACATGTAGTCTGTGTGCCTGTATTTTTATCTTTTTTGTCAGATGGATCATGAGTAATACAGGCTTTATATTGCAGAAGCTACATGACGGGTAATATGTTATTAGAAAAAGATCTACCCACGCTGCGTAGGTTCTGAACAAGACTTCTGGCACAGTTCACTGCCTCTAATATATTTTAAGAGAAACAAAGCTTGAATTTATGAGTAATTAAAATCCAATAAATATTTTTCAACATGCCACTGAAGAGAATACTCTTGCATATCTTACGCATATTTAAGCAGTTAAAGTATAAAGTTAATTTGCGGTGAAATACTGGTATTGGTATTTGCTTAGAGGGCAATAACTACATGTGCACAGATTTGGGATTAATATGCAGATATCAGTGGCCTCACGTTGGTAACTTTTGAATTAGTAGTTTCTAAAGAAATGACTCGGACAGATAGAGCAGCTCTGTGTCCATTAATCCCTAAAAAATAGATAGTATACATTTGTCCCGTGCCTGTTATAGAGCCCTTTAGATGTCAGTGGTAGTGGGTTTTATGGTCATGATGTCATCAGCTGCTTGGTTCAATATCCAGTCATATGACTGGAACCTGCCAACTTTTTGTGACTTAACCAGTATTTTTGTACCAATCGCATCCACCGATTGAAGGCAGGTCAAAGGTGGAGTTGGCGATTCAAACATAAAGTAAGAGACCCAGGGAAGTGGTTCCTATGACAACCAGAGGTGTGTGAAATATATATCACAGTTCCAAACGGCTCTCTAAAAATCTGACCAATGTTTTAACAGTTGAGTCCCTGTTGTGCCTGTAGCTGCGATAGTAACTTGCTGTTCCCGGACTGCAAGGTGAGAGGGTTTTAAGGTCTCCTGAGATCTGACAGTCTGGTGTTGGAGACTCCAGGTTGGTTGACAGGTCTGAGTTGACGTTTGCATGTTCTGGCCCGTCCGTCGTGCAGAGATGCGTCTCAAGCTGGAGTACTTGAACGCGGTGGAGAAGCAGTATGGGGTGAGGCCCAAGGCGCTGATGGGCGGAGCCCGCGACCAGAAGGAGATCAACGATTGGGTCAAGCAGCAGACAGGCACCAAGGTGGACCACTTCCTGATGTCATCCCTCCCCCGGAATCCGGGCGTGGTACCTGTGGGAGCCGCTTACTTCAAAGGTAGCAGAATTCCAGAGTACAAGAGGATAACAGAAGAGGAAGGGGGATTATACAGAGTAATCCTCTCCTTCAGGCACACATAGTTTAAGTTCAAAATCGTTTTTTTGGAGTTAAATACTTGCCGCTTTTAGCTTGTTGATGTGTGGTGCTGTAAGGAGAAAGGTTTGCTTGCTGTATGTGGTAGAAAATGCTTATTAAACAGTAATTTATGTTTATTTATGCCAAAAGTACGGAATACTGTCATAAATGTTAAAATGGCTCATGTGTTACAACTCTATCAGTTCTATTTCTGTTTTATGAGTATGTTAGTGTAATGTTAACCAATCATTTTAGTTATGATTTGGAGTGCAAGGTCTTCGGAGTGCTTTATACAAGTAACTGGTCATCTAAGAGTACAGAATATGCATTTTGTCAACTGAAATTTAGTTGACAATTTATTTGTGGGAAATGCACATTACTGTGGGTTCCAGTCTGAGTTCTTTTCTTTATAAGGGTGCCACGGTGTTTGTTTGCAATTTGGCTGCAGGTCAATGGGTGACCCGGTTTAGCAACTCTGGAAAGATGGAGAACTTCCAGGTGGACGGAGCACCAGCAACTCAAGTTCCCACGATGCAACAGGACAGGTACCCAGTCAGGCTGGGCTTTGACACAGACCTTGGATGCACAGTGAGTGTTTCTCTCCATCTCCCTTTAACTCCTGCTGCGGCTGATCTGTCCACCCCCTCACTGCTCAATTTGCGACTTTAACATTTTTGCGCTTCACTTAGTTTCATTTCCTGCTCTCTTGTCCTCGTTTTCTAATTCCTGCCTGTTTACCTTCTCACTCATTTTTGTCAGATTCATATCTCATGCCTATTCTTTCTTCCTTGGCTGCCTGTTATATAAAGTCAATGAATAATACTGATACGGTCGGTGTAATTTATCACTGCACGACTGAAACTATGAAATGAAAAACCCTTAAGCTCTCAACGCTTTCTGTCAGCATTTTTTCTCCTGCGTTGTTAATGTGGAGGTTAACCCTTTGCTCTCCCTCTCTGTCCCTTTCCTCCAGGTTGCCCAAGTGGCCATGCAGGGGGGCCTAAGCATGGTCTTCTTCCTGCCTGATGACGTCACAAAGAACATGAGCCTGATAGAGGAGAGCCTGACGGCCGAGTTTGTGCAGGACCTTTACAACACGCTCCACTCCGTTCAGGTCGACCTCACTCTCCCCGTTTTCAAGCTCGAGTATTCCTCCGACGTGCTCCCTCTCCTGTCCGACATGGGTGAGTGTTGTGGTTTGCAAACTTGGGAAATGATTCTGGAAGGTAGATTTTTACGTGTTCTATGGTACTAAAACTGAGGGACACATTCCGGCACATTTACTTTGATGGGGTGTCGAGTTACACCGAACCGTGCACGGTTCCGCTGACATCATCAGTCAACGCTCCTCCTCTCCCTGCTTCCTTCTTCTTCTTCTCCAGGTCTATCAGAGTGGCTGGCCCAGACGGACCTGGAGAAGATCACTACCCAGGCGGCCAAGGTCAGCAGCGTGCACCAGAAAGCCGTCATGGAGACCGGCCCCGAGGGCAGCCTGTCCGCCGGCTCCGCCCCCGCCTCCGACGGCCAATTGCTGCCCCTGAGCTTCAACGTGAACCGCCCTTTCATCTTCCTGGTGCGGGACGACCCCTCGGGGGCGCTCCTGCTCATCGGGAAGGTGCTGAACCCGCGGGACCTGGCCTGAGCGTGCCGGTTCACGCCAGCGGTGGGCGCACCCGCTCCGGGGCAGGGGACACGCTTTGCACGCTACACGCAGGACACGGGACTGTGCACACACACGCGCGCGTGTGGAAAAACAGCGCGGGGACTCTCACACTTACCATGTACGATCAGCCCAACGACTGGACGGATGAGATCCATTTTACCTACGCATTGTCACATATTGTCAGTGTCATCAGAAAACCTCCTATCTCCAAAAAGAATTGGAATTCTCAGGAAAAGCAATGGCTTCTTTCGTTCCATTTATGATTTACTTGTTTTGAACAACAATTTGGCTGAGTTAAGAAACATTGGCAATACATGGAGCTGGATGACAATTCTCTCATTTTGGCAAAATGACAAAAAAAGGACTTTACTGTTTTTTATGACACTGACAATATGCAACATGTTAACCTGCTCTCTTTGACCCGCCACAGCCATGCTACCTTCACAACTGGCCCAAACTGAGCTCCCGTGTGAGTTCTGTACAACTCAAATCAAATGTTATAAAGCCAGCCCCATGAGTGACAACCAGCATACTCCCTCAGTTTAAATGCAGAGATGTTCTATACGGATGAAGATGTGTGGCACATGAGTAGCGCGACACATCATGCATGGACACTTGTAAATCCAGACAGAAATGTCACTGAGTGCATTCAACCACAGCTGTTGGCGTATTTTAACATTTAAATTTTTTTTAGCATATTCTCACATATGCATATTACCTTACTGACAATCACAGAATTGTGAAAAGCTAGATCCGAAATATAAAGTACTCATTTTCTTCGGCTTGCTTTTGTCTTTCATTTCATGAATTCTTTTGGCTTCTTTAAATTGTCTTTTTGAACAATACTGCTCCTTCCCGACATGAAATCATATTTGCATTTGAATATCACGTTGACAAATAGCTTCGCGAAGGAAGAAGGAGAAGCATGAAAATAAATACATTATAAAATAAACATCCTGTCATTCCACGCCTTGTGATGTGCAAATAAACTCTGCATGAGTGGGAAGAAAAGAGGACGTTTAAAGTGTCTGGCGAGAGCCTGTAGCCAGTGAAAAATGAGCTGTGGCGGGTATGTCACCTCACTGCTAGTGCTAGTTTTCACTTCCTGCTGCACAAAGCTAGCACTGGCTGGTAGAGAGAACAAGCTGGCCTTTCTACCAGACAAAGCTTTCCAGGGTACCTGCACGTGGTGGTTCGTGGCTTGGGCCAAAACAGAAGGTGCTGGAAACTTGTTGATTGGCTGCTTGTTAACAGCAAAGTGTCCATTGTGCCCGTTAGGTTAAGGTTCTAAGTGAAAACCTAGCAAACAATATTTGGTTCCCAGAACATTCTTGGAAAGTTAGGTTAAGCACAAATTTGTCTGGTCTCCTTCATTTTCTTTGACCGTTATTTTTAAATCACAAGGAGTTATTCAGTTATGTTATTCAGATTCGATATTCCAGGTTAAACAAAAAGTATTTAGGATGCTAGCAATGTTGAACAGATCCAGCTTTTCATTACTTACAATTAAAATATCCTTGAAGTGTTATAGACAAACATCCCCCGTGGCTAAATGCTAACCCTTCGAAATGTTATCAGTACATTTGTATGCGAAATGCTTGGAAAACTTTTCTGTGACTTTCTGGCAAAACTTAAATAAATATGTTCTAAGACTCTTTGGGGAATGTTCTCATCATAACATCTTAGAGTCAAATGCATATAGAACAGCAGGGATGCTGTTAAATTCACATTAATGTTGTCAATTACATTTTAAGGAAAAAAGTATGCTTTTCAAGGATTTATTTTTAGTCAGGGCTAAGTTCTAGCAAATTTTGCAATAGTAACCTTCTATTTTGAGGCACAATACATTCAAAATATTTTGTGTGTACAACACTGCCCACTGAATTTTGAGAGTAATGTGCAAACCAGTGAGCTTTTTAAAAAATAATTTGCCAATGTTCCTTGACTTACCAAGGACAGTGCTATAGGCATTTTCTATAGTTTTCCACGACCTTCCATCGAGAAATATTTTCAAGGACCATAACATGGCAGAAGAAATGTCCCTGAAGTGCTTCATATTAGCTGGGAAATAATCATAACTTCTGTCTACGCAGCTGTTAGTATCCGTGTATGAAGAACTCCAGCAAAAATAGGAAAAGGTCATCATTTATGCACGTATCAAGTACTTACATGCACAAGTGAGAATTCTTGACTGCGTTCCGTAAAACCCCACCCTTCTCCTTCAGTTAAGGACACAAGTTGGCCTATCTAGCAGGCAAAGCTTTTCAGGGACTGCAATATTAACTGTACCCACATCTATCAGAAACAGTTCACCTACTGATGGTTCTATAATGGCTTAAATGACTAAAATGATCCTGTAGAAAATATTACAAGTGTATCAATCTGCAGATCGGTGATGATTTTCCACGTTACACTGAGTTACAAGCAAGTCGGTCTCCATCAAAACGCCTGTCGCTTTGTAGCGTTTCAGTTGTTTCGCATCAGTTGTTCGCTGAGTTTCTATACAGAGCATGTCAACATGCGTGCCCTGACAGGCTCATGCTCACATCTCTCCTCCACAATTCTCACTGTCCCCGAGAGACTGGAGAAGTGTCCGTGGAAATAACCTTTTTTTTTTTCCTGAGTTTTATTCCTCTGTTTTTTTTATTTATTTTTGAACTGGCGGAGAGTAAATTTATCCGCCGCTTGCTGTCTGAACCCTCCGCTTCATTTGCGAAAAGCCTCCGCTTCTCTCGGGTAACTCTGACATGCGCTTACGGTCCGCTCTTTGGCTGCTTTCTGGAAATTGTTAGGGGCTCAGGAATCCTTTGCGAAATGTTCCGGAAAACTCATTACAGGGTTGCAGAGTCAGTTGGGAGCAATGACTCAGCTCAGTCAGGGGAACTCTGCCCAGGCAGTCTGTTTCCAACTGCAGACAGACAGCCCCTCCACCCCTCTCACTCACTCTGTTGTTTCTGCATTGGCGTATTGGTTTTAATGTCAAATAGTAAACGCTGATACAAAGCTGGGCAACAATAACTCACTTTCACTCCTCAGTATTAACAGAACATATTTTATCATCAGACTATACACAATGCAGAACATACAACAGCCATGCTGCAAAACAAAGAGTATTGTCAGGCCACATTAGATGATATAAATGCATGATATAAAGTTTATTTTTTGTAAAGCTGAATGCTAGAGTCAGTGGTTGTTATTACACCGCTGCTCTGACAGTCATTATTCCCTCCAGTGTGAGATGCTCTGGTGTCAGTGGCATATCTGCCTTGCCGTTTTCTGCAAGGTCCATCTCTTGATCACAGCACCCCCTGCAGGCAGTCCTCCATGGCCTGCAGCTCCTCCAGCTCCTCACAGGAGGGACTGCAGTGCAGGGAGAGGAGGCGCCGAGCCTTGGGAATGACAGAGAGGGCTGGCTGGGGCTCCCCACTGAGAGAAGGAGGAGGGAGAACAGAGAGAGAGAAAGAGAGGGGAGAGATAGAGAGAGAGTGAGAAAGGGGGGGAGAGGGAGAGAGTAAGAGAGATGGGGAGAGAGAGAGGGGTGGAGACAGAACTTTTTTACATCTGTTTTTTTACATCTGGAAAAATTAACTACTTGAACCAGGTGAACTACGTAATCATTGGCTTTCAGATGAAAAAACAACAAAAAGCAGCACATACTGTACTTCTGCAAGACCTGGGCTGACCACCTCTGATGTGAAATAATGCACTCTGACCTAATTCAGACTTTACAATGAGTCCAAAAGAAGCTTAAATTATTAAATATTTTATCCACTGCTACAGTGAGTGAAGTCGTATGTCGTATTCAGCCAAATGAATCGACGAGAAAAGATAATATACAGAAATAAAGCTGCTCAAGCCTGGTGGTATTCCGGCCTGAGAGCCCTTACCCGTTGAAGTGCAGCTGCGCCAGTTTGAAGAGCTGGCGCCCCAGTTCCACGCTCTCGCGCCCGTACTGGGCGCGCACGGCCGCCACGCTGCGTCTCAGCTGAGCTGCCGCTTGGCGCCAGTCACCTGGAGGGGGGGCACGAGGAAGTTAAACCACACCGCCCGACCTGGAGCCCATTCAGGGAACGCGGTGTGGGTCGCCCTGCCCAGCTGCTGGCCACAGCTGGCACAGGCACGGTCCAGACTGGACATCAGACAGTGGGGCCCACCCTCACACAACAGCCACCTGACAGACAGTGCCCTAAATATTACTTTCCATTTAAAGGCACACCAACAATATATCTGTTATCGTCAAGATGTGTCACGAGAACCAAATAATAAAACTGGATGGATGGACTAGCCCAGCACTTATGGATCAGTCTTTTAAGGACTCTCTCCTCGTGTGCACTTGTCTCATCCAACCGATGACTTTCCCGTGGGTAACTTTTTAAATTGCTTGACTCTTTTTTGGCCCGAGTGAACTCAATTTCAGTCAGAACTTAATTTCAGGCTCCACTCGGATGAGTCTGTTAAACAATGCAGAGAGGCTAATTTGCCCTTTAAGCGTTAGCTTTCAGCTGCGGTTCTCGATTGCCGAGCGCGACCGAGGAGGCGGGGCCCGTGACCGAGGAGGCGGGGCCCGTGCCGGAGGGGGCGGGGCCTGTGACCGAGGAGGCGAGGCCCGTGCCCGAGGGGGCGGGGCCTGTGACCGAGGAGGCGGGGCCCGTGCCCGAGGGGGCGGGGCCGTGACGCGGACGCGCCGGTCTCACCCGTGGCGGCGTGCGCCCGCGCCGACGTGTCGGCCAGCTCTCCCCGCAGTGGGTGGGTCTCTGGCAGGAAGCGGCTGGCTTGACCGCTGGCTGCCTGCAGCCTCCTGAGTGCGTCATCTTACGGACAGATGGAAGGAAGAAGGACAGCCAGGAAGGACACAGTGTTTTGATCAGGGACACAGAAAAATATACTAATACATACTGTACAGGCCAAAAGTATTAGGCCACCTGTAGTTTAAAAAAAAACTTTAGGTACAGAAGAATTCAGTTAATATATGCACATTTGTTGAAAAACAAACCAAACATTCTACTTACAATAACTCAAAAGATAAGGTTAGACATGACTTTCCTCGAAATGGCCCCCTCCTTACCTGGCCTGTCCCTCTCAATGAGCCGCTCTGCCTGGTCCAGTTCCGCCCGCAGGCCCTGCAGTCTGTGGGCCAGGTCAGCCTGGGACAGCTGGAAGTCACAGGAGGACCGGGAGCAGACGTATCCATCCTCTCCACCCTGGATGCAGCCACACGCGGATATCACAAACCATGCATTCAGCGTTACGTCCGAATGATTAGGCATTCGCTTCACTTAAGTGAGTTCTCATAGCGTTTTCCATATTATTAGCCTCAGACTCGAAGCTCTCGCTTGAGAGGGCAGCCATCACACTTGATAATACAGTCCTTTCAGAGTTTAAGTGGGTTAGCATAAGCATGGGGGTGACTCCAGACTAATATCAGAATGGAGTGGGTTAGCCTGCGCATGAGAGCGATACCACGCACACAGATTTGCACCAGACCAGCTGAGGAAGCTGACCTGCAGGGCGGATCCACACTGCACGCAATGGAGTTCTGGGGTGGCGGCTGCACCCTGAACTTTGACCTCTGACCCTAGTTCCTGGCAGCAGGCAGTGCACTGACACAGAAAGAAGTACTGCTCCTGCAGGAGTCTCTGCCGCTCTCTCACGGGCATCCTGGTATAGTGAGGGCCTGGGAAAGTGGGAGACAAGGAGAGAGAGAGAGGGAGAGGGGGGGAGAGGGAGAGAGAGAGAGGGAAGTGGAGAGAGAGAGGCAGGAAGAAGAGGAGACTGATATGAACAAATGAAAAACCAGATGTTGTTTTGTAATGACAGATCCTTTTACAATTATTCAAGAAAAGAGTGAATTTTGGACATCTCAGATTTGCACAAGAGTATCGCTCAGGAAAGGAGGTTTTCATTTGCCCAGGATCGACAGGATCACATTGCGCACTAGCGACCCCCGCTGGTCATCAGCCGCACGCAGCTGTGCCCGGTGACCTGCGCACAAAGGGTCTTCCTCTGACTCACGTCTGCGCAAGCCTGACTCGCGAACTGCTGCGCGATGAGAAGCGGAGGCCGACGTCGCGCGCTCCTGCGGAGGAGACCGCGCGCTTGGCTGCGCCCTACCCAACCGACGGCCGCGCTCGCAGCAGTGCGCCAATGAGCCAAACCAGACATCCCAAAACTAGGAGAACAGCAGGAATAAAAGAGGAGGACGGCAGACGGGAGGCCGGGGCTCTCTCACCATAGCAGTGCAGCAGCTCCTGCCCGGCGCCGACCGCTCCAGTGGCGCGGAGCGTGACGGCGACGCCGCGGCCGGGGGCTGGGTCCGCCCCGAACGAGACGCCGGTGTTGGGACTGCAGGAGTGGTTCAGCATGCTGAGGGTGGGGAAGATCGCCGTGGCAACGCGCACTTCCTGGATGGACTGCACCGCTGAGCCCGGCGAACCTGGAAGGGGCGGGACAGGGACAAGGACAAGGGTCACCCCAGGGTCACCATCACCCGAATGCAAGTCTAATCATTCTCAATTGTGCGTTCGCACAAACGCACAAAACGCATTCGTTTTGTCCCACTTCCATCCGGATAGCAAATTACTCATGGGTCCACAGGGCTGCAGTGTTCAGTGCTCCAGCTTCCCCAGGTAGGAAGCGTAGCAGAACAAAGCCTAACAAATTAAAAACAGTAATGCACTGACATCCTTATCCTCCTTTGCTCTCATTAGAAAACCCTGTGGCGTCCAGGGGTTTTTGGGAGAGTCTGCCAGCTCTAAATCAAAAACCTACACCTCCTATAAAAAGAAAATGGCTGGGTATACAGTGAAATAAATTATATCCTGTTTCATGTTCTCTTTTTTGCCCTTGGACTGTTGTAATCAAATTTACAGGAGCGCTGCCATGGCTGCTGCTCATACACTCAATCATATTTATTGCATTAAAGTTTTTTTTTTCCTGGGTGTGAACATTTCTCAGAGCAGACATCGCAATCTGTTCGGTTGTCGTTTTATGAAAACCTGGAGAACTTCCACACCGCTGACATGCTGAGATCAGCTTTCTGAATTTAAGGTGTTACATCGAAAGTGCTACTGCACGGCATCCATGTTTGCGTTTGCGCTTTTCAGCAAATTTGTGTCAACAGATAACACTTTTTAAATTTACATACAGAATAAAAAACAGCAATGACAAGTACCTGGTGTTGCGTTTTAACCTCTTTAACCCTTGTTGTATTTTAACAGGCATATCAGTGCACTTCTTTAGAGATGTCTGCATCCCTGGTCCACAGGACGTGCTGAACCCCCATACACAAACAACCTTCCCTCTCCTATCCGCCCCATGATTGTCTTATACAGTCTCTCACCTTTATCTTTAAGCATGGTCACTGCCTGGGCGTTGCACCTCAGCTGTAGCATGTGTCTCAGTGCGGTCGCTCCCAGCATGCTCAGCTCTGGAGTCCCGCCCCCGCTCTCCTCCGGGCTCTGCGATTGGCTGCCCCGCTCATCGCCCAGGAGAGTCCCTCTCCCCCACGCTGCAGGAAGCGGTCCCACCTCCTGAAGTCTCAGGCACAGGGTCGCCATGGTGACCGCGCACAGAAAGCGCAGGCCCGGCTCGTGCCCGGACAGGTGCGGGAGCAGGTGATGGATGCAAAGGTAGGAGTTGCCCTGGTAACGGCCAGTCGGGTCACAGCCCTGAATTAGGGTGCCGTTACAAGACTCAGGACCTCCACTAGTACCCATCCCCAGCTGTAAAACCTCTGGTATGTTCGACATCTCGTTGCCGTGGGTAACCTCCTCATTGCCCTTTTCTTTCTCGACTTCCTTCTTGCTGACATTTTCATTGGCTGGCTCTAGAACTGGAACAGGGCTTGGGTGGGCTCCATTGCCCCTGGCCTTCTGGACTTCCTCCAGTCCCGCCCTCAAGGCCACCCTCAGTGCTAGGTGAGCCAGGACACCAGCAGCCCTCAGTTCCCCTCCAACCGGGCACTCCCAGCGGTGGTGCCCTTCCCAAGCATCCCGCTGGCATCGCTCCCCACAGTACCGGGCATAGCTGCAGCCCTGGCAGGGCACAGGGCTCAAAGTGTGGCGCAGACAGTGGTGGCAGTGCTGATCCTCCGTGTTAATCCCTCCATCCCTCACCTCCATGTATCTGTCCTTCTCTGGCCTGGCGACGGGAGAGCCACCAGGAATCAGGACGCAGCTAAACGCCCTCTCCTCCAGCACCACATCGCCAGCCGCTATATCCTCTGCGGCCAACAGGTGGCGCCCTTTGCTGGGGCTGAACTGGAGAGACACTGCAGGGGATGCACAAGAGACCATCCCAGGCCCATAAGCCTGTGGCAGCCGTTGCTCAGTGCTAATGGATTTGACATTGCTATCGATGTCGTGCTCCTTGTCCTGAGCTCTTTGCCCCAGGCGTTTCAGGCACTGGGCCTTCCTGTCCAGCAATTTCTGCTGTAAGTGACTGGGGTAGCCCTGGCCAAGTGCCCGACTGATATCCTGAAGACACTCCTAGGGGAAACAAGCACAAGACTATTTATTTTTATTTTTCCCAAAACATAATGAAAAACTCTAATATGTGCACTGTGTATAGCCACAGAAACAGAAAGTGCATAAAGGTTCTACTCACTGTGAGCAATGGCCCGATGTATATTTGCAATGGTTTTAGATCAATCACACAGTAACTTGGTTACTTGAATAACTAATAACTAAAGAACCTACATTACCTGGTAGAGGGAGAGGTGAAAGAGGGCAGCAGAACGGTTGGCCAAACAGAGTGATAACTCCTCTCCACCCTGTGCAGCATGGCACACACCCTACACAGGGAGAGAGAGAGACAGAGAGGGAAAGAAAGTGTGGAGAGAGACAGAGAGGGAAAGGAGAGGATACAGAGACACAGAGAGACAGACAGAGAGAATGCGGTGAAGTGTGTAAATGGGTCATTTTTCTGAGACTCTACAACAGTATGTCTCATAAACGAGGAAAAAACTCTCATTGTTAGACTTATTCTTACTGTGAATATGAGTAATAGTTCCCAGCTGTACATTGTTAGTACAGATAAAATTTCAGACTCACTCAAATCACTGGGCTTTTTGTGGTGCAGACTTACAATACCATATCACACAAGACTATCTTAGTCTGCCCCCCCCTCCACCCTTATATTCAGATTCTTAGGTATGAAACAAAGTCTGAAAACTGTGGAATTCCCTCAGTACCTGCTGGATCCTCCCAGCACACTGTACTTTAGCAACATGAGCAGAATATACAATGCCCAAGATGTTTGCAGTCTGCCTCTTAAAAGGAACCAATTTCCTACTCCTACCCTAATACCTCTGTCCTGCTGACTCAGCAGGCTCATATTGAATATTTAGTCTGATGGCTTGGGAGAGAGGTGTAACCTTGGAATAATGCGAAACAGCTGCAGCGTAGTCCCGTGCCTTGAAGCTCAAGTTTCCCCGCTCTCTGAATGTGCCAGCGCTCTGCGGATTCTTTTGCACCTGGAAGCCTTCTGAGAGACCACACAGGACCTGCAAGTCTCTACAGCTGTATGGGATGTAGGCAGGAGAGTCAGACTACAGCTTAAAGAGAAGACTGATGAAATAGAGCGAGTGAGAGGACGGATTGCCATGTTACGATCTGAAAGTACTCTTTACACTCTTCAATTCACAACGCATTTGAGGTCCAAAGCGATGTCTCGTTTTGAATTAACTCTATTGATTATGTCCGTAAATTAAGATTTAGTTCGCTAGCTACAGTAACTAGACGCCTCTTTGCGTTGTCCAAAATCACAAGCTATAACAGTGCATACCCGTATTGTATGAGCGAAAGCTACTGTATCTTCTGAGCCAAAGGGGAGGTGCAATGCGGGGGGAAAGAAGTTTTCACTCACTTCAGCAGTGACTGTCCAAAGGCGAATATGGCATCTACTTCTGACAGAGTGGAGAAAGCCTTCTTTTGGTCAATGGACAGCCGTTTCCATTTCTGTTCAACGTGCTCATGCCATTCAAGGCACGGAAGATCCATTGTTATGACGTTAAAACCATGTAAATAAAAATCAGATGTGTTATGTTTGGAGGAAGTTACTATGAGCGGCGCCGACTAGCATGAACAGAGACTCTGGTCAATGAGTAACTGTGAAAGCTTGATGCCATTTTGGTTCTTGAAATGCGTATTTTCTCATATACAAATTGGGTCGCATGGCTTTGTCTGTCAGTGCTGTTTCTCTTCCGCCTGGGTTTCAATTTTACTGTCCACGAGTAACAGTTCAGAATGTAGCAATGTGGATGGGCTCTTATTGGACACAAAGAATTGTTAAATGGAGGCTCATAAAACGATTGGTGGACGCATACTGCTCTTGGTCTACGTAGGGAAAAACAGCGGCAGTATCCAACCCAGACAAGTGCGGGAAGAATTTGGCGCGTTGACGTCAGTGAAGTTATGAACAATCTCGCGCGTTCTGAGCTAAACTTGGCGCCACGGACACAGGAGAAAGGAGTGGTGTCGTATTTAGCTAGCGGATATATCTAGACACAGATTTACGTGTTTGCAAAAGCTATACACAAATAAATCATATTTAAGTGTAAAATATGAGTGTGAAGCTTACAGAAGGAGCCATTGAGGTACGTAGCTGACCCGCCATCGATGTATAATGCGTAATGTAACCTAGCTGGCTAGCTAAGGTAACTTCGGTGAATGTATTACGCTTGCAAAAGTGGAATGCATGTTGTCTATGTAACGTTGTTGACTTTGATGTCAAAGGGTCTTCACGCTCTCCCCATTGCATTGTTCCGTGAGAAATAATTTTCATTAGCTAGCTAGCTAGTTAACTGAATAATTCGCGGTATATCAAAGCTAACTTGCTGGAGCCTACAAGTTAGCTAGCTAGCCATGTTTGATGAATGTATGATGACATCAAACTTAGCTTGCTAGGAGCTAACGTTAGATAAGCTTATTTGCAAAAATGTCTAACGTTATAATAGACAATTAGCTGCTGACAATTTGACTATAATGTTACAGTAATGAGAAGGTAACTAACGTTAGCTGATTAAGTTAACTAGCTTGCAGCAGCTTAAGTTGTGCCGATGACGACAGTAGTTAGTAATGACAGAGACGACCATCGTAACGGCCGACATTTAAAATACTTTTATTTCATTGTGAAAATAAAATTATACGTGGATGTTATTGTGATCTCTGCACATTGTGATACTTTTCCGACGCTGTTCTGTCGTAGGCTTTCACAAAAGGGTCAGTGGTACCCAATCCAATGCTGCAAGTGGTGGTAAGTGCCGTGTCTGGGCATGGATGCACGTTCAAGTTTGCTTGCACTTTAATGGCACTTTTTTGCATGAAACTTTATCAGTGTTCTTTGCCATTTAAGCTGTGCATTTAGTAAGCCACGAGAAAAGTCGTGGGATGAACAAAGCTCGCCTCTGAGAAAAATAAGTCTGTATTGCAGGGATTTGGTTTGTCCTGACTACCAGGGAATACTGCTTTGTCATACCCCTTCATACACTGTGTCGACTAAAGGCAGGGACCTGGGTGTGCACACTACATAGCCAGGCAGAAGGAGAGCAGGTTCTGCAGTAAAGCCAAAAGGCCTCCCCTTGGTGACATTTGCTTTAAATTTTTTCCTGATAAATGAGAAAAAAGAAGCGTGTCCATTGTGTAAAAATGAAATATTCCATGAAATCCTCTTGTTGCATTGTGTGTTGTTATCGGATGATTATTATTATTTTTCTACAAATGCGCTTGTCTCTCTTTAACCCAGAACATCCGTAAAATTGACGGGGGCACCGGGCCCGCCAGGTATCGGCTGATGATGAGCGACGGGCTGTACACCATGTCCTGTGAGTAGCGGAGCGTGTGCACGATCACGCAGAGGAGCACTGGGGCGCACACCTTCACCTGCCCCGGGCCTCTGTCCTTTAGAGGGTGTACGTGCGCGGGAAGTTGGCTGTTCTGGAGGGGGTGAATGGGCAGGGAGGTGTCGGCAGCAAAGAGAGCAGTAGCTGATGAATCGGTTTAATTCAGTTTCGTAACCTTTCTAAACGGTTCATTTCATACACCAGTCTTTTTTTTTCCTGGCTTTGTAATCTGAAACCAAACCGCGTTCTCAGAATGTCTGTCGGACCTCTGAGGATCCACTGATCCTTACGCCGGGTGGACGGGATAAGCCTTCTGCGAAGGTCTGAGATCAGGGTGTTGAGCCCAGCTTCGTCTTCTGCTGACGGACGTGCTTCTGTTTTGGAAGGGAGCTTTTCAGTTTGAGACGTGAGATGAGGTCGACTCGAGACCACCAAATGTTTTTAATGGGAGGGAACAGCATAACATTAGGTTATGCTGGAATCTCCAGCGCCTTCAGAAAGGCATTTTGCTTCTGACGGTTCCGCTTGGACAAACACTAGGCTGAGCAGCCGGTCATGTGCAACAGAGGCACCATTCTGTTTCCCATCGCTTTCATGGCCAGAAACAGCAGAGAGCGGCCGGGAGAGAGACTGGTCACAGAGCAGGGAAAGGAGCAGTGAACAGATTTCCCCAAGGGAGCGGGGAGAAGAAAACGCAATGAAAAGACTGTTCTCTCTCATAGATTTAAGCAGTGCACATTTTGCCTGAAAATAAACCATAATTTAAATGTATGTAGAAATTTGGACACTTAAGAACAGGTAATGACGAGGCCTGACCCTTGTAGTTCATCTAGTCTCACAATTACTGCACAAAGCCTCGACGTGAATGTCCCCAGGGCTTCTGCCTGTATATGTGGCCTCTCAAGCTGTTTCAATTATTGACAACTTGTGTACAATTTTTTAGAAGTGGTTTGAAGTAGTACAGTAGTACAAAGAAGTGGCGTGAAGGACCACATGATGGCCCTGTGCCAACCGAAACATAAGGGTGCCGGTCCAGAGCATGCAGTTGTATGCACACATAAAAAACCTTTGCGTGTGTAGTGTCAAGATGGATGATCTGCTACTAATAGGATCCACACGCAATCAAATGGAACTAGGCAGCTAGTAAGTAGGCTGTGCTTGGCTAATGAGATTTTGATGTCACAATGCAGAACCCTGGGATTTGGAGTGTTCTCTTCATGTGCATTTTCTCTTTGTAGCCTTCATGCTGTCCACGCAGTTGAACTCCTTGGCTGAACAGGACGTTATGGCCCCCAACTGCATCTGCTTGGTGAAGAAGAACGTGACCAACACTCTGAAGGACGGGAGGTACGTAGCTTAGTTCCTATTCGCAGTTCACTTTATTCTTTATACCCGCATTGTCCCCTTATTCCTCGGGCTCGCACATGATCGTAGGCCAGATACGATCACGGCGGCTGTCTCCGTCGGTCCATGCGAGAGCGCGGTGGCTCCTGCGGGGCGGGCAGTGGGCGGGCGGGCAGGCGGGCGAAGCTGATCAGGCTTAATGAATCCCTTCATCACGGCTTCCTGCGACAGCACAGCCGGCATTAGACTCCGCACTGCGGGTCCCGTCACTTCACCGAGGGCAGCTTCCCTACGCCGCGGAGATCTACCGCTCGTTTAGGCGCTCAGTTTGACGGCAGTCTGGCCCGTTAGACGCGTGTCTGTCGAGTCTTCAGCCCGGCTGTTCGGCTGGGTTTCCTGTCCGCTCGCGAGCGTTGTGGTCATCTTTTAGCGAGCGTCTCTGTGTCTGCCCACCTGTCACCCGTTTAATTCAGAATATGATCTGCTTCCTAATTGGAGTCGGGCGTTCATTTATCTTCACTGGTGTGAATCTGTCAGTGTGTGTGTGCATCATATTGATTACTTTTTTTGTTGAAATTTTGAGCCTAATTAAACTGTGTGTGTGTGTCTGTCAGACGGGTGGTGATCATTTTGGACATGGAGGTTGTGAAGTCGGCGGAGGAAGTGGGCGGGAAGATTGGTGAGCCCACCCCTTATGTGGAAGGTAAGGCTCGCCCTCCCCTTGTGGCACTAGGCTCTAGTATAACACGCGTGCCCTTTTCCTTGTGTGTGGGAATATAACACGCATGCCCTTTTCCTTGTGTGTGGGAATATAACACGCATGCCCTTTTCCTTGTGTGTGGGAGTATAACACGCATGCCCTTTTCCTTGTGTGTGGGAATATAACACGCGTGCCCTTTTCCTTGTGTGTGGGAATATAACACGCATGCCCTTTTCCTTGTGTGTGGGAATATAACACGCGTGCCCTTTTCCTTGTGTGTGGGAATATAACACGCGTGCCCTTTTCCTTGTGTGTGGGAATATAACACGCGTGCCCTTTTCCTTGTGTGTGGGAATATAACACGCATGCCCTTTTCCTTGTGTGTGGGAATATAACACGCATGCCCTTTTCCTTGTGTGTGGGAATATAACACGCGTGCCCTTTTCCTTGTGTGTGGGAATATAACACGCGTGCCCTTTTCCTTGTGTGTGGGAATATAACACGCGTGCCCTTTTCCTTGTGTGTGGGAATATAACACGCATGCCCTTTTCCTTGTGCGTGGGAATATAACACGCATGCCCTTTTCCTTGTGTGTGGGAATATAACACGCGTGCCCTTTTCCTTGTGTGTGGGAATATAACACGCGTGCCCTTTTCCTTGTGTGTGGGAATATAACACGCATGCCCTTTTCCTTGTGCGTGGGAATATAACACGCATGCCCTTTTCCTTGTGTGTGGGAATATAACACGCGTGCCCTTTTCCTTGTGTGTGGGAATATAACACGCATGCCCTTTTCCTTGTGTGTGGGAAGATTGGAGACCGTATGGTGAACTGGGGCGAAGAGCATTGCAGTGCAAGCAAGTTTTTGAACACATTTTTTATGATTTGATGAGAGGGTTTATTTTTGCTGAAGGAATTTTGAAAGAATGTTGCCAGGACATGTACAAAATGCATTACGTTGAATAGTACGACAGTGACTGCATGGTAAGCCCTAGATACCTGACCTGAGCCCAGCAGGACCCAAAGGCACGTGTCTGCTTCAAACTCTGTTGGGATTTGCGTTTACTTGTGTTTATTTTTATTTTTGGTTGGTCATGGGAAGGTTAACCTAGGGGTTACTGCTGGCCCATGCAACCACTCAATTGCCCAATAATCCACAAATAAAGTGATTTAAAAGGTGTTATGAAATCCATCATTCATATTCTGATAATGGCTAACCACTACGCCCCACAGTGGGTTTGGATCTCCATAAAATCGTAATTTACAACCACACAGTGAACTCAACTATAGGCTACGTGTGTTTTAAAACACCCATGTGCTCATCCTCCTTGTTTATGGAAAGAACAGTGGGAAATGTAGTGATTATCCATTTGGATCCTTCACGTGCACCCTTAGGGTTAGGTCTTTCCATAAACAAGGAGGATAACAAGGAGGTTCACTGTGTGGTTATAAATCCTGATTTTATGGAGATCCAGACCCATGGTGGGCGTGTGCTGTGCGCTCATTATCAGCGTATGAATGGTGGATTTTGCAGCGCCTTTTTGCCATTTTCATCGTGGATTTTTGGCCAATCGGGTGATGGAACGCACTATAAAAGCATTGGTGTAAAGCTGCATCGGATATGCAGTGTCCTGGCCCTTGTCTGAGGAGACGGGCTCCTGTGCTCAGGTTGAGTGTGTGTTCTTCTGCTGGGAGTAGCTCTTGCTTAATGGGTGTAACCCTGCTGTATTTTTCTCCCTTCCCTCTACCGTCCAGGCCAGACGAAGACCACAGCGCCCCCTGCCCCCGCCGCCCCCGCCGCCCAACCCCTGCAGCCCCGCAACGTGCCCACGTGTGAGTGCCTGCGTGTGCCCGGTTCCTCCCCGCACCCCCCCAAAAACATCACAGGGCTTTTTACAGGGTGGAACTCGGCAATGGCATCGTCAGCATCATCGCTGTAACGGATCGGCACACCGCCATCTTGCATTACCCTCTTGGGATATTTTGGGAATGTCTGTCGCACAACGCTCCTTCAGTGTGCTCAGTCAGGTTCAAGTTGACCCTAAAAGGGAGAGGAGGGTGTCCTTGGGGACTGTCCAGCAGAGGGCAGCGTGCGCTCATGAAATGGCCCCAGGTTTGGGTTTCCCTGAGATGCGGGGCTGTTGCTGTGGGTGGTGATCAGTGCGCTCCGGAGCCTGGAAATGAGAGCGTTCTGCGCTGGCTGAGGGCTCTGCGTGTGTGCTGCAGATTAGCCGGGCTGCCGTGCCTTCGCACGCTGGCAGGGCACGCCCAGGCCTTAATTGCTGGGAACGGCGCCATCGGCAAATTTAGGTGTGGCCCCTTGGAGCTGTGTGCGTGCGTGCCTGTGCGTGCGTGTGTGTGTGTGCCTGTGTGTGTGCCTGTGTGTGTTTGTGTGCGTGGGTGTGTGTGTGTGCGTGCGTGTGCGTGTGTGTGTGTATGTGTGCACGTGCGTGTGCGTGCGTGCGTGTGTGTGCGCGTGTGTGCGCGCGTGTGTGCGTGCCTGTGTGTGTGCCTGTGTGTGTGCGTGTGTGCATGCGTGTGTATGTGTGCGTGCGTGCCTGTGCGTGCGTGTGTGTGTGTGTGTGTATGTGTGCACGCGCGTGTGCGTGCGTGCGTGCGTGTGTGTGTGCGCGTGCGTGTGCGCGTGTGTGTGTGTGTGTGTGCGCGCGTGCGTGTGTGTGTGCCTGTGTGTGTGCGCGTGTGCGTGTGCGTGTGTGTGCGCGTGCGTGTGTGTGTGTGCCTGTGTGTGCCTGTGTGTGTGCCTGTGTGTGTGCCTGTGTGTGTGTGTGTGCCTGTGTGTGCCTGTGTGTGCGTGCCTGTGTGCGTGCCTGTGTGCGTGCCTGTGTGCGTGCCTGTGTGTGTGCCTGTGTGTGTGCCTGCGTGTGTATGTGTGTGTATGTGTGTGTGTGTGCCTGTGTGCATGCCTGTGTGTGCGTGCCTGTGTGTGTGTGTGCCTGTGTGCGTGCCTGTCTGAGCGGGAGGGGAGAGAGCTGGCTGCAGCGGGGTCCTTGGGGACTGGTACTGCAGCGCCGTGGCCGAGTTTCCCCATTGGCTTTGAGGCAGTGTGAAATTCCTCTGAAACTGAATCACTTATCGCTCCCAGCTTTCAAGTCCGTCTTATACGCGGTTACACAGCTGAACGGCTTCACAAAGCCTGTTTTGGGCATTTGTAGCGCAGAGCATGTTGCGCTGTGTTGGTACAGCTGATCAGAGAGCTGGCAGCATGCTACAGTAATGGGAGTAGGATCCCCCTCCCGTTTTTGTACTTTCTTTAAATCACAACATGCTTATCTGTGTGTATGGGACCACTGGACCGGACTTAATGTGTTTACTCAGTTTTCTTTTGTCTAATATTACATTTTGTCTAAAGTTCTGAAACCACTCAGTGTGAAAAATGTGCAATAATAGCAGAAGTCAGGAACGAGGCAAATCATTTTTCAAGGCCCTGTAAGAATTACCACTGCAGAGTGTGTGGTGTGTGGTAAATAGTGGTTCAGAAGTTTGGGCTTGGGCCCCCCTGTGTTCTGGATTTTGTTCCAACCACAATTGCGATCTCAGAATTTTAACAAGCTGTTAATTAGTCTTAATTACCGTTCATGTTCAGATGGATTATTTGCCCCTTAAGCCACATCATTAGAAATGGCCATGCGTGGCATGAAGCAAAAAAGCCCAATATTCACATTGTGCTGTATTGCAAACAGTTACAAAAAGAGAGGTAGAAAAGTGTTTCAACTGCTCAAATTGAAGACCGAGGTGAATCAATAGGCTCCTAATTGGTCAAAGTGTGGATGCTTGACCACTAAAACTATTTGGTAGATAATGAAGAATTTAAAGACAAAGCAAATGATAACAAGCCAAACCTGCATTCTGTTAATACGTTTGAAGAAAAAATAAAATAATGAAAGAACCTTCACACTTGTTCAACAACCTAATTAGGAGACTATTGATTTGAAAGACCTTGGTCTTTAATTTGATCCGTTAAGAAGTGCTTTTCATGTAATTGTTTGCCGCATAGCACAGTGTGAACCAGGGACTTCTATTTGTCATGGCATGCATAGCTATTTCTGTCATAATGTGACTTAAGACAGTAAATAATCCCTCTAAATGTGAAAAGTACCTCATTAAAAGAAATAATAAAATAAAGAACAGCTTATTAAAGTTCTAGGATTGCAGTTCTGGTATGAACAAAACCAGCATACGTAGGCTCTACAGTCCTGCCCCTTTTAGGAACATTTGCTCCTGACAATTCATGTGGGCTAACTGGAAAAACAATTAAAACTTCTAATGATTGGGATGCATTATTGTCCTTGTTAAGTTTTTTACTTCCTGGAAAAAATGTTAGCGTAGAGCCCTGCGTAAGGGCAAATAAGTGTTTGTGTGCCATTGCTATAAACACAAATGGTTATTTCATCTATGAAATGTGATTCTCCCATCAGCCCCTGGCAACAGAGGTTCCGGCAGGGATTTTGGGAAGAAAGCCTTGTCAAACGTCCCCAACACACCAGGAGGATCCTCAAAGGTTGTCCCCATTGCCAGTCTGAACCCCTATCAGTCAAAGTAAGTGGCGTTCTCCAATGCATAGAGACAATCTTGTCATGAAAAGCAGTAAAATGAATGCAAGGTTCAGGATACAGCTTTGAATGTTAAACATAAGGGAACTGTATCGGAAACGCTTGACATCCACATTGTCTCGGGGTTGTTTAAAAAAATGTTTTAAAATAAACTTTGTATTCACAAAGGCTTCTTTTAGGGAAATGAGAAACTGTTTCATTGATGCATGACAACATATTGGAAAGGTTTTAGTCACATGGGGTTTTGAACTTTATTAGTCGCAAGGCCATGAAACATTGGCAGCACATAATGGATGATGCCAGCCTTCTGTATTTGTATCAAACTGGAAAATGGATGAATTTTTTCTCTTTTTTTTGAACACCGCAGGTGATCTTTGTTCAGCCCCATTCTGTTGCCGTCGGACACCTGACGGCCATTTAAAATCAATTTTCGTTCCGTTACCGGCCAGTGGGAGTGACTCGAAATGGCTTAACTGGCGTAGGGTCGCGCTGTTTATCGCACGCACCCCGAAATTTGACACCGTCGTTCTCGCCGAAAATAAAGGGGGGGGGGGGTGTACCGGCGACTGTCGCGGCTGCCTTTGTCGCCGTCGTTTTCCCACCTGCTGGTTCCTCAGCCACGCCCCTTTAATCATCGCCGCCCAATCCCACGCGCGGCCCTCCCGCCGCCGCCAACCAGCTCCGCCGGGGGTGGCGGTAATTTAGCCGCCGGAACGCTGGACGAGCGCTTCGGTGTCACTTAACGGCACGAACGGGCGCCATCACCGCGTCTGTCGCTCCAGTCACGTGTGTACAGCGCTGCCGTTTAAAATCACCGCAAGCTTAGCCAAAGTCCCAGGAAGTCTTCTGAGGTTTTCTTTCCTATTTCCTGTCCTTTCATAGGAGAAAAATGCTCTGTGTCGTATGTAGGGATGCATTGATGGGAATTTCTGTCCGATAATTCCGGGAAGACGTTTGCTGATACTGATAGTTTGGTGCTTCGGCTTCCCTAGCTAGGTTTTACGGAGGATCTTTAACAATGCTACAAACTCAAGCGACAAATAAGATTTTTTTTTTTCGAACATTCGATAAAAATATTCTGGATCAAATTAATTGACATTAGATTAAAGTAAAGTTTTTTTTTTGCATTAAAAATAAATTCTATACTTGTTTTCCTTTTGACAGGAGTTGACGGTGGTTTTTTTAAAAGCCGATTGTGCAAATTGTTAGTTTTATGGGCTGATGCCGATTGTTGGCTGAAATATTGGTGCATCCCTAATTTAATGTAGATGCAGTCTTGCGGAAAAAGATCATAAACTAAGTGTCTGCCCTGTTCCTTCAGCACTGCTAAGATTCTCCTTGGCCCTCCCTGGCATAGGCATGGGTGTGCCAGGGAGGGCCACGTCCATCTAAATGATATCCTGACCCCCCCCATGCATCTTGGCTGAATCACCACACCCAAATGTGAATGCCCCCCTAGGTAGTTGTGGCCCATGTTGTTTTAAGCAGGCCCAACTGTATTAATATTTCGGGCTGTCCTGGTGCTTCTGGCTGCTTCTAGCACCTCCCACAGATCTTGTGCTACGAGTGGCTTGGACTCTCTCTGACACCTTTGCGGTCTCGTACAGGCTTCATACTCAAACTGTCAGTTTCCTCGTGCTAAAGTAACATATGTCCTAATAACCTGTATACGCACGCGTATGGATATAACTGAGAGGGAAGCAAAGACAAACTTGACCGGTGAATGACCGGTGCATTGATTTCAGCCCCGTAGTGGATAATGCCGTGCGGTGGGACTGAGAGCGCTGTCGGACTAACTGACCGCGGTGGAGGGCTTCAAGGTCACTCCGCTTTCTCTTTTTCCCAAAGCAAGCATAGTAATCTGATAACTAGCGTGGGGTGACGCTGGTGCATTGCAAATGATGTGAAGTTGAGCCACCTAGCGTCGCTAAATCCCGTTATGAGACCTAACAGCGGAAAAACGTCTCGAGTGAATTTGTCAAGCGGCGGAAAATTGGCGAGCGGGGCGTGCAGCGCGCGAGCCCTTTACTGGCCGAGCGCCGCGTCCGGTACCTGGACGCTAAGCCCACAGCTGTGCAAACGCCACGCACAAAGGGTCTCACTGGGCAGGGGGGGGGGGGGGCAGCACTTCCTTTCACGGGCGATGGATCAGACTGCGACACGGCCAGCGTGTTTATTCACTCCGGCCTGGCAAACGCGCGCCTCTGTTTGAGGAGCGCTTTCGCGGCGGGCTCCTGCCAGCCAGGGCGAGCGTGTCAGAGTCGCCGCCGGGCGCGGAGCGAAGCGCCAACGCGGCGCGGGTTTTAAGACCTCCGGAGCAGCGCTGTTAATACCTCTCCTTCCCAGACCAAAAATACACCGACGGAAGAGAAAGAAAAGCAGAGAAACAGCGGTTGATATTAGCTTTAATAGTGCAGTGTGCAAGTAGACCGGCAGTGAGCCGTACAGGCGGCGAAATGACCGTAATTGCGCCAGATGAACTTGTGCCTTCAGAGGCAAGCGAGGATAGCCAAGTTAACTGGAGTCGGCCAGATTTCATTAACTTTTTCTCCCTTTTTGAATCTGGCTGGAAAACATTCACTGTGGTGACACGGCTGCAGAAATTGAGCACAACCTTTGCCTTGAGTCGTATGATGGCAAAATTACGTGAGAACGTTGGCTGGCTAGGTCTTAATCTCTGGGAATCGTTTTCAAACTATTGTTAGCGGTTTTGGTGGCAGCGCGATGGATGAGGCGTATGTTTTTCTGCATGGCGGCCCATCCCCTGTGCTTTGTTATTTCTCATAATAAGCTTAATATTGTACTCAACATTGCTATAATTTCAAAGGAGGAAGAGTAGACTTTGTTCAACATTGGGGGCGCTTATATTTTGGGTGTTTTTGCGGTTATTCTAATTGAGACGCCTCTCCCGGTCCATCTGTCTGTCCATCTCTTCTAGGTGGACCATCCGTGCCCGCGTCACCAACAAGGGCGGCATTCGCACCTGGAGCAACTCCCGCGGCGACGGCAAGCTGTTCTCCATGGAGATCGTGGACGACAGCGTAGGTGTCCCCCCGCAGCCTTTAGCCTCTCTGCCTTGTTGCCCAGACTGACCCTCCGCCACGCGGGGGATACTCATTCAGACGGGTCTACTCCACCTCTTTATGCGTCCTGCCGGCTTGGTTGTGCTTTATGTCTCTGTGGCATTATTTACCGTGTACTGAGCTGGGGCCCGGAGGGGTCCGTGCCCGTTTGGAGAGAGCGTTCTCCTGTGCTGATTGGCGCTCCTGTTGCTCTGTCCCTAGGGTGAGATCAGAGTGACTGCTTTTAACCAGGAAGTGGACAAATTCTTCACCCTCATCGAGACGGGCAAGGTGAGAGAGCTGCAGGCAGGCCGGCTGCAGGTGCCGTTAATCCTGTCGCCGTGGCGATTGCACCGTTTAGGCCTGCACATGGATTTGTCGCTGCCTTGTTTTTTCTTTTTTCTTTTTTCTCGGATCGTACGTGCCGGCTTTCTGACTTGACGTTGCGGCGTTGTTTGTGTGAAATGATAATAAACTGCGGGAGTCGTTAAGTGATAAAACGCTCTCGCTATTGTCAGACGCGAGGCAGCCATTAGCCATGTTAACTCTTCTGCCTGGATTTCTTTTCCTTCTCCCGCCCCCCTTCTCTCAAGCTGTGAAAATTCTGTGTGAAATCCGTCTTTGCGGAGCTAGTGTTAATTTACAGAGATGAATATACCCCCCCCCCCACCCCCCTTCCGGTTCTAGGTGTACTACATCTCCAAAGGCACCCTTAAGATCGCCAACAAGCAGTACTCGTCCGTCAAAAACGACTACGAGATGACCATGAACGGCGAGACCACCTTCATCCCCTGCGACGACTGCCAGGACGTTCCCATGGTGCAGTGCGACTTCGTCTCCATCGCCGACCTCGAGACCCGCGAGAAGGACGCCATCCTCGGTGAGGATCGATGGCCGTCGCCGGTCGCGGGAGTAGAGCCGCCCGAGCGGCCGGCTAATTGAGACTAATTAAAGGCCCGGCGTTGAGGGGTGGGGGCGGGGGGTTTGGGGGACTTGGCCTGTCACCCTGGTGTGAACCCTGGCCCAGGGGCTCTCCCCGCGCTCTCCTGTAAGACTCCACTGGAGCCGAGCAGCGCGTGCACACGGGACGCGTAGCGAGCGAACCGCGGCGGTGCGTGATGGCAGAGCTGAGGGACCTAATCCCACGTCTTAATTTCACGTCTCCCAGAGTAATTATCATTAATAGGTGCAATTAATGGGGCGGGCCCGATGGAGAACGGGAGGGAGATGGATGTGTCGGTTACCAAGGACGCTTGGGGGGGAAGAACCACGGCGATTAGCGCCGGCGCTCGTATTAATAATGCAGGCACCGCGACGGCGGTTGAAATTGGCGGCGGAAGGATTGGGTTTTTCGTCGCCGTTGCGTCGCGGGCGACAGACGCTGTCGCCGATGAAATATGGCGGGCTTAATGATCCCACCCTGTGCTGTGCTAGACACACTGGAGAGGGCGGCACCGTTGGGTAGACGTTAGCAACAATCATCAACAATCAGGTTAGCAACAGTCATTGGACGGATGATTGGCGGCAGTTGTTGTGATAAGTACAGTGAGAAATGATTCCATAAACCAAATATCCCGCTTGTATTCTAATGTATAATAGAATATATTCACAATATATTGCAACGCCTCACAATGTATATGCAAAATATACAAGCATACCTTTCCCGCTGGGATAATGTGTTTCATTAATGCTTGTTAGAGCTTAGAAACTACTGTACCTTCATGGAACAGGTAGCTCCAAACCAGATAGCCGTGTGGTTTTATATTATATTTGTCCTTATTAAATGGGCCTTTATATGAGTATTAACTCACCGTTTTGAATATTGCAGGCTGCGCATAGTGCTCCATGCAGTCAACTGTTCTGTGCACAAATCAGTTTGAATTAAACGGATGATCTCAAATGCTTTCGACCACCATTGCATAGTTTGTAAACTGGTGGGGTATTCAAAATTTGAAATGGGTCCATGTACTGTTGGCAATTGGCAGATAAACAAAACTGTACACTAATTATATCAAACTGTCTGAGATCTCAGGGATCCGGTGGAGGGTTTCTGTCCTGTTATTTAAGCCTTGTAATTAGGGCAGTTGTGATTGATGCTTCCCATTCATTTGATTAATGGTACGCTTTGTAGTGGCTCGTTAGCAGGGTTTAATCAAGTGGCTTTACCCACAATCCACCGCTTGCTTGTGTGTAAGAACAGCGAGCGTGTGTAGGCCACGCCTCTGAAGCACTAAATGGCGGGCCCCTGTGCCAAATTAGCTCCACGCTGCAGGTTTTAAGCACAGTCGTGAATCCTGGGGCCCGCTCATTAAGCTGTGGGCTCGATAGGGCTGTGTTTGTTTATGCGCTCGGATACCAAGCGCCCCCTGTTCAGGACGCCAGCGAGGACTCTGCGTGTTCAGGCCCCGGGCCCCCCAGCCGGGGGAGCGGCTCGCTGGGGTCTGACGGGCGTCTCCGCGGTAATGCGGTGTCCTGTCAGGGATCAGTTGGCGACCGCAGCGGAACGAAGGACTGTGTCACGCTCAGTTAATGAGCCGCTAGAGTTTTTACATATTTTTTGGCGTGACGGGGTGGGGGGGGGTTGGATGGGGGCTGAGGTAGGGGGAAATTTATTTTTATTTGTTTACACTTTAAACGAAGGTCAGTGGTGAAAAATGAGCGCTGCTGGCTAATGTGATTTTCTAGTGAGAGTGTATTGGGTGTTTTCTTTCCCACTCCCGCGCAGTGCGTTTACACTGAGCGTCTCGCTGGTGCTACAGCTAGCGATAGCCGTACGGCGGCGCTTTTTATGGGCTTGGCACGAGCTGGCCGCAGTATAAACGTTCACGCCCGGAGAGGTACAGCCGCGGAAAACGATTCATTATGTGTCAGGGCCGCGTCGCTCGCGCCGCGCGGACCAGCCATGAATTACCGGCGCGGCGCGGCGCGGCGGCTGCGCTAATGGAGACCCGCTAATGACCGGCGTGATTGACTGCGCAGACGTGATCGGCGTGTGCAAGAGCGTGGAGGAGGTCTCCCGGATCACCACCAAGAACAACCGCGAGGTCTCCAAGAGGGCCATCAGCCTCGTGGACGCCTCCGGCAAGATGGTGGCGGTCACGCTGTGGGGAGACGAGGTGAGCCTGGGACGGGGGGGGGGGGGCGGGGGGGGGGGGGGAGGGGGGCCTGGAAAGACGAGAGGTGAGAGACTGACACTTGGGAATGCCCACAGGTGAGAAGGGAGCGGGTGAGGGGGGACTGTGACTGTCAGAGAAACAGGCTGGGGAAACGTGTGGACTGTGACAGGGGGATGTAACCCATACTATGGGTGTCTTTACACAGCAGTTTCAATGGGATTTAGGATCTGTTTTTTTATTTTTATTCTTTTTTTTTTACTATTCTCAGCAAAATTTGCTCATCTGAGGCCATATTAGCACAGCCTCAGTGTCTTCTGGTGTATAAATCGAACCCCTGCCGCGGGCTGGTTTTGACCAAAATAGCCAATACAGTTACTGTTCCGCATGCAAATCTCAGTGCCTTCCCAGTGCCCGTTTCTAAAGTTCTGTGAGCTCCCTCTGCGGCCTCATACCCGGTCAGCTGTGAGGCAAATTCTTATCGCGTGCAAAGATTCCTCTGTACCAGAAGAGACCCCCCCCCTCCCCCCTTAACCCCCCGCTGGGATAAGAGTGTGTCCCAGATCTATCCGTCCCACTCTTCCTCTGAAGGTGGAGTGCAAACTATGGTTCTTTTTTTGAAATCATAAAAAAGTTATGCTTTTGAGCGCACCTTCTTGCCAAGTCTACACGCAATATAAAAAAAAAAAGTCTTACGGCAACAGGAGAGGTGCGTTTTTTTAAGCTTCGTATTTAAGCTTCGATATCGATTGTGACACTAGATTTAAGATTGTGACAGGAGAGAGGAGTGCGGTGTTTATGTGCGAAGGCTGAAATAACCAACCCAAAGTAAACTGCGTTAAATACCTTCATCCCAACCCCCCCAAAAATGAGTTACTATGTTTTAGAAAATAAAACGAGCAAAAAAAAGAAAAGAAGCCTAAATCGAAGCTCCAGCCGGTTAGCGTGTTCCTCTTAGCGGCCGTAGTTTAAATGCTACATGTGCCTTTAATAACTGATGAGCGCGTCTTCATTTCGCTCCAAGTAGCGGTCGCCAGCGCGGCGCGATGTGGGCCAAGTCGCAGTGCACCATGAATAAAAAAAGCCCAAATAAAACGGTAATGACGCTGGTAATGATTATCTCCCTGCTGGCGCACGCCTCCCTTTCATGCCGCCGCGATGGCATCGGGGGCTTTAATTAAAGATGAAGTCGATAACGGCAGAGCGGCTCGATCCCGCGACGCGCTTTCCAGCAACGCCGACTTCCTTTCACCCCCCCACCCCCCCCCCCCCCCCCCCCCCCAAACCGGCTGCCCACGTCCCCTCCCGCACGCTCAAACGGGCGTGTCCTTCCTCTCTCGAGGAGCGGGGGACGCCTGCTGCTCCGAGCCTCGCCGGCGGGGCGGGGCGGGGCGGGGCGGTGCGGGGCAGACGATCGCATGCTCCGAAAACGTGCCCTCGAGCCGCCGCCCGTGTTTGCGCCACCTCGGGCTGTGAGTGGAGCTCGTAATGAGAGAGGGGCGGGGCCGTTTCCTTCTCGGCTTGAGCGAACTGCCTGGCCGCCCCATTGGCCTGCAGGGGGAACGCCGCTGAGTCGCGGTCACTCTGGCCAATCAAATCCCTCCTCCTCCCAGATCAATCGGCCAGTTACATGTCGCGCTGTGGGGCCTCCAGCAGGATTCGGTACCGGACCGTGGGGCCCGTCTCACACTGGGGACGATGCCTTAATGGGATGAGCCACCCAGCAGCACCGAGAAGAGGCTTTCTCCTTTTGAATGTTTTTTGTTTGTTTTGTTTGCTTGTTGCGTGGTGGTTGCTCGCCCCCCCGCGCCCCGTTGGGGGCCGCTCAGGGCCGTGTGCGTGGGCGTCGGGAGCTCGCGCAGGGGGCGCGGCGCCTAATCAAAGCCCGCCGTGCGCTTGAAGTGGCCGATCAAACGGCCGGCCGCGAGGAGCGAGGCAGAGAGCCGTGTCCCTGTTAGCTCCGTCTGGCTCCCCTCTGCCGCTGGGCTCTCTCAGAAGCGCCGACGCCCTCCCCGGGGCTGAGGGGGGAGGGCGGGGGCGCTGTCTCGGGGGGGGGGCAGGGGTGGTATTCCAGCCTGGAGAAGTTGCGTGATGTCCATGACCAAGCAGAAGGGAGGGCATGGGGAGGATGTCTGTGAGACCTTATTTTTCGTCTCCCCCCCCCTCCCCTGTGCAGGCGGAGAAGTTTGACGGGTCGGGGCAGCCGATCCTGGCCATTAAAGGGGCGCGGCTGTCGGACTTCGGGGGGCGGTCCCTCTCTGCTCTCTTCAGCAGCACCGTGATGATCAACCCAGACATCCCTGAGGCCTACAAGCTGCGAGGCTGGTGAGTGTGCACGCCGCACGTGCACGTGTGTGCGCAGTACAGACATGCACGTATACGCACTGCCCTCCTGCGCCCCACACACACACCACACAAACACAGACGCACGCGCACACACACACACACACACACAAACAGATGCACGTGCGCACACAGTAATACACACAGTACGAAACTGTCCAGACCCACAACGCACCTGTACTAACGATATAGCTAGCTAGCTATGGCATGTCCTCACCTCTGTAACGTTATGTGTTGTCCTTCGTGTGTCCATACATCTGTATCGGTGGTTGTAGCTGTGTGTCCTTAGCTCCTACTCATGCGTGCAGGATAGCATCCGTACCCGCTAACTAGGTTAGCTAAAGTAGGCGATCCGTACGCGCTAACTAGATTAGCTAAAGTAGGCGAAAGGCGAACATGTTAGGGTTAGCTAAAGTAACGTTAGGCGATAAAGCTGTGCTTAAAAATGTTGTGCCGTACCACCTACTAAACGTCCTACTAAACGAAGCACCACCTGCGCATGTGTCCCACAAAACACCCCTCAAAGGTCGTCCGTGAGTGAGTGAGTGACCACAATTTGCCATGTACAGCCCAGTCCTGCCTGCGCGCGCTGTGGGAAACTCACACAAACACTCGCACACGGGGAGCGAGAGAAGCACACAGACGCACGCACTCTGAAAGAGGCAGACACAGACGCAGAGGGAGACGCGTGCACACATAAAGAAGCACACAGACACACACACACTCGCTGTACAGTCTGTATCTGGTGAGACGTTTCTCGCTCCCTCCCTGTGGCGCAGGTCTGTCTTCCAGGCGCTTACCTGGGAGAGCCGTAAAGAGAATTAAGTCCAGTTAAGGGTTTATTGGGGCGCCGAGTCCGACCTTAAAGTTGTAATTGCGGCAAAGGATCAGAAATAAAAAAGTGGAAGTGCAGGAGTCGTGGGGCCTTAATCCTAATGAAACACTCGAGCTCCGCGTGGCTTTCCACTCTCCTTTCATCAGAGCCCAGGCTGGGAATGAGCGGAGGCCGGCGCTCTCTCTCCAATTACTGCCATTATTTCTGCTGAGGGGGGAGAGCGGGGCCCTTGAGCGAAGCGGTGCGTGAATGAGGAGCGATGCTCATCTCGTCGGGGTTTGTAATCTGTCTCATTGATGAATGGCGGCGTGGTGCTGAGTAAGAGGACGAGACGCCGTTTTTGTTTGGAATGACTGCAATTAATGAGGAAAACCGGCGCGGAAACGCCACGGCGACAGCGTCGCGTAACCGATGGCGCTCGCGTTGGAAAAGGGGGTGGGGGGGCGGGCGGGCGACCGGACCGGAAAGAGTAGAGCGAGGAATGCGGACTTGGCGGCGGTGCGGAGTCCGGCTCGATGGCCTCGTACCTGGGAATAACGGCCCTGCTCTCCCCCTAATGGCCCCGGTCTTGGTTTCTCCCCTCTGGCCGCTCGCTGGCTGTGTTTGCCGCTCAATAGCGGAAGGTGGCTGCTAAATGAACTGATCCCGCGGCGGATAAAGTGCCAGCGCTGCAAGGATAAAAGCATCACTGTTTACTGCACAGAGACTTCATCACAGAGGTGGGAATCGCTCGCTACGGCTTGAGAGCCTGAGAGAGAGAACGAGAGAGGGAGAGAGACAGACAGAGAGAGCGAGAGAGAGTGAGTGAGAGAGAGACTGGGAAACGGAAAGAGAAACAGAGAGAGAGAGCGATGGAGTGAGAGAGAGAGAGAGGGATTTCCACAGAGAGAGTGAGGGCGTATCCCCTGCTTGTCTCTCTCTGGTTGTGTCTCCCGTGTGTGTCTGTTGAGCCTGGAACAGCCAGTTCTCAGTGCCTTTGGGCAGATCCCCGCGGACGCTGCAGCCCTCCTGGGCTTAGGCTTGCCGCCCCTGGTGTTGTACCCGCCCCGTCGGAGACGGTGTGGACGGGCACGCTCATGAATATGCAGCGGGGAGGCGGGGTTTCGCACTCCAGCCTGACTCCCATTTGCTCCTCGAAACCAGCGCCGCTCTCAGGACCTGTGAGGGAACGCAGACAGCAGCACTCACTCCTGCGTTAGCCTCTTCAGCCATATGCGTTATATACTGCGTTAGGCTGTACGTGCTCATGCACACACGCGCACGTGTGCACACATGAATCTCACCGTGGTGCTCGTTCATGGCGGCTGTAGAATCATCGGCCTGCTCTTGCCGTGTTCACTAGTCGTTTAGTTCCGGCCCCATGATTTTCACGACCTGAGATACCAGAAATAAAACGTGCTTGAAACTCTTAGTTTCTTCCTAACATTTTCTTTTTTCTTTATGAAAAAAAGAAAAAGAAAAAAAATGCTCGGCCCCTGCGGATTTTCTTTTTCTTGGTTGTACTTCTGGCTGGCTTTAAAATATTTACAGCGAGGAGGATTTGTGAGAAACCAGAGGAGGGAAGTGGCAGTCCCCCCCCCCCCCCCGCCCGGGTGGGTCCTCCCCCCTCATCCATCGATCTGTCCTTCCAGCGTAGTATATATTTGTAATATTCTCCTGCTAGTGACTGGCCTCATCTCACAGATAAAAGCAAATGGCTTTTTACAGACTCATAATTGATTTCACTGAAGGCCTGTAAACTATTGTGTATATTTAAGATTAAAGCGCCACCGGAAGAGTATCAAATATCGGCTTTGACCTTTATTTTTCTCCTGGCGGCTTTGTGTGCGTTTGACAGGGGTATTTTTTCCCTGATATATCAGTATCAGGAAGTGGGGATTGTGTGAGCCTGGGTGTCTGAGCCAGAGGCAGGTGTCTGTGCATAATCAGTACACACATCAAGAGCTTTTGCGCTCTGACAGCTCATTTCAGGGGGAGAGTGTGTTCGGCGGCAGAGCGAAGGCGCCCCCCCCCCCAGAGACGTTCACTAGCCGGAAGCTCGCCGCTTCCTGATTAATCAGGAAATATAGCGTCCCCGCTTCCCTGCCCCGAGCCGGAGGGGGAGCTGCGGAGCCCCGCCCCGTCCCGCCCCACCCCACCGCTGGGAGGGGAACAGCCCGGCCTCGCGTCCTTTCACCGGGGGCGGGCGTTTCCAACCCTGCCTGGGGGCGGAGAACAGAGCGCCGCAGCCCCACCGGGCTCGGAGGGGTCGTGACCCCTGAACAGCTGGCGATTACGCAGATTAATCAGCATCCGCCGCAGCGCGTCACCTTGCCCCGCTCACCTCCGCTGCTCACCTCCGCTGCTCACCAGCTTTACTCACACGGGGCTGTCGCGGGTTTTCTTCTGATTAGAAGAGCTCTCGTCCGGGATCAGGTCAACGTGTGAACGCCGCTCTTACCTGGGATTTGTTTGGACAAAATGACAGCCGAATAGTTGGCCAGGAAGAAATATTATTTAAAAATGTAGTTTAAAAAAAAATAAATATTTTTTATGATTTTCAAAAAAAAAAATATATATAGCCCTGTAGATTTATTAGCCCTATCCTGCTCAACCTATTTATTCATTTATCAAATCAGAATCGTGTGTAATCACATGCGCTGTGGAATCATCAGTATTTTTGTGCTTTGACCCCGTAATTGCTGCTTGCAGACATTTTACCTTGTTACTGTAATATATATTGTCATTAAGTCCGGTGTTTAGATTAGTCGCGTGCATTGTTCATTTGGACACGTGGTCTGGCCCACCTAAAGGCTGATGCCACGTTAATATCCTGAATTTCTCCTGTGCGTCTGAGTGTAATGTTGCCGTATGTAAATTTTAGACCGGCTAGGCTGGCGGGGGGTTCAGGCTCCTCTCTGACGGAGACCTGGAAGGCCTGCTGTTCGGCGTAATAAACACACACCCTTTCATGCCGTGTCTGTTCTCGCTCATTAAAGCGTTCCCAGTAATCCCATTCCAGAAGAGGGGCCGTGATTAGAGCCGTTTCCCCGCTGCTCGTGCGGAGAGGGCCGCTCCGTTAGTGGCGTTTAGAGGCGTTTGCTTTGGGAACAGGCTGGAGCGCGTTTAAAGCACCCGTACGCAGGACCGCGCGCGCTCACACACCGGCTCGGGTGCGTCTCCGGCCCTAATGAACGCGCGCGGCTCCTCCTGTAGTCACCCCACCCCCCCCCGCGTTCGGCTCTCTTATTTATGAACGCGGCTTCCAGGGGAGGGCGCTGCGTCCTCCGGTCCTCCCAAGATTAAGTGCGCTCTTCCCTTCCCTCTCCTCCTCCTCCTCCTCCTCCTCCTCCTCAGAGAGAGTGGCTCGCAGCGTGGCTTCCCTTGTCATGACAGCGATCTCGCTCGGCGCCGGAGCCGCTGGGCCTCTCAGAGCCGGTCTCCCGCTGCTCTGACAAGTAGCCATCAATCAGGACGGCCCCGCAGCGAGGGTGCAGATTTGGGTGGGTGTCTCGTCTGCGGGAGCGGTTCAGTCCCCACCTCGTTCTCCCCGGCCCGTTTTGAAAGTCGGTGAAACCCCCCCCCCCCCCCCCGTCATCGCCACTTGCTGCTATAGCACTACATGCGATGCCTGGGAGAGGAAAGAAAAAAAAACTGGGTGCCACCTGGGAATTGTAGTTTGCAGAGCTGTGTTTTTTGGTTGTTTGCTGCATTTTCTCACATTGCTCCTCGGTCAGGAGAGAGCGGTATGGATGAGAATGAGAAGCCACGGTGGCGCAGCAGCAATGCTAGCTATTCCCCACATTATCATTCAGTCTGGGCTGGAGCTATAAGGCAAGGGGCGGTGATGAATTTTGTATGAGGGCCTTTTTTGTGTGTGGGGGGTTCAGCAAAATTACCTTAACAAATGCTGCTGTGGAAAGTATTTAAGAGAAGCCAAAGTGGTAAACCTTTTCTTGTTTTCGTGTTAACTTTTTTTCCCTCTGCGTTGTGAAGCCGTTTGTTTTGGTCCGTCCTTGCCTCTCCAAACCGCTGGGATTAGTCTCTGCGAACGTCCCCTGTGGTTGCTGTTGAAATGCACAAGGGAGATCAGTTGTGTGCCGCTCACTTTTTCTTCTGTGTGCTGGATTGAAAAGGCTTTTATGATGCCTTTTAATCTCTGTCTAATTAGTCAGTGGTCAATAAAGCATTTAATTCTGAAACAAGTAAAAGAACCACTGGATCTGTACTACCACGATCAAAGCAAAGTCATTTCCTTGTGTGTGTGTGTCTGTGTGTGTGCTTGTGTGCTTGTGTGTGTGTGCTTGTGTCTGTGTGCGTGTGTGTGTCTGTCTGTGTGTGTGTGTGTGTGTCTGTCTGTCTGTGTGTGTGTGTGTGCTTGTGTGGGTGTGTCTGTCTGTGTTTGTGTCTGTGTGTGTGTGTGTGTGTGTGTGTGCTTGTGTGTCTGTCTGTCTGTGTGTGTGTGTGTGTCTGTGTGTGTGTGTGTATGTGTGTGTGTGTGTGTGTGTCTGTGTGTGGGTCTGTGTGTGTGTGTCTGTGTGTGTGTGTGTGTGTGTGTGTGGGTCTGTGTGTCTGTGTGTGTGGGTCTGTGTGTGTGTGTGTGTGTGTCTGTGTGTGTGTGTGTGGGTCTGTGTGTGTGTGTCTGTGTGTGTGTGTCTGTGTGTGTGTGTGTGTGTGTGTAGGTGTGTGTGTGTGTGTGTGTGTGGGTCTGTGTGTGTGTGTGTGTGGGTCTGTGGGTCTGTGTGTGTGTGTGTGGGTGTGTGTGTGTGTGTGTGTCTGTGTGTGTGTGTGTGTGGGTCTGTGTGTGTGTGTGTGTCTGTGTGTGTGTCTGTGTGTGTGTGTGGGTCTGTGTCTGTGTGTGTGGGTCTGTGTGTGTGTGTCTGTTTGTGTCTGTGTGTGTGTGTGTGTGTGGGTCTGTGTGTCTGTGTGTGTGTGTGTGTGTCTGTGTGTCTGTGTGTGTCTGTGTGTGTGTGTGTGTGTGTGTGTGTGTGTGTGTGCGCGTGCGTGTGTGTGTATAGATGTGTGTGTGTGTGTGCGTGTGTGTGTATAGATGTGTGTGTGTGTGTGTGTGTGTGTGTGTGTGTGTGTGTGTGTGTGTGTGTGTGTGTGTGTGTGTGTGTGTCTGTCTGTGTGTGTCTGTGTGTGTGTGTGTGTGTGTGTGTGTGTGGGTCTGTGTGTGTGTGAGTGTGAGTGTGTTCTTTTTCCATGTCGGGAGTGCCTGACGTGGCTCCCGTGGCGCTGCAATGATTTCTGGGAACGCTCTTGCCAGCAACGTTACATAATTGAAATACTTGATAAATTTTGCAGCATTAATCAAATTCATCACTTGCGCTTGCTGAAGAGGGCTTTATGGCCCCTCTAAATTCAGCCCTGCGTTTCTGAGGTCACCTCACCTTGCAGGGAAGGCTTAAAGTAACTGATCATTTAGTTTTAGAATTCCCCGATTATTCATCCTGACACCATGCAATTTAAACATTACGACCCCCCCGCCCCCACCCCCTTCCCCCGCAGTCCCTCAGACTCTTCAATCTTGCAGTGGGTTAACAGCTGTCCGTTAGATGGCATCATGTCATTCCGGATCTTACTGCGCTTCCTGGGTGCTGACTGTCATGGTGCTTCGTATCATTTTTTATTTAAATTCTTTTAGCTCTCCGCGGCAGTTTCTCACTGTTGACCCTCGTCGGTGCACCTCCGTCGATGAGCCTTCTTGGTGAGCCCTGTCAGTGAGCCCTCTCGGTGAGCCCTGTCGGTGAGCCCTGTCGGTGAGCCCTGTCGGTGAGCCCTGTCGGTGAGCCCTGTCAGTGAGCCCTGTCGGTGAGCCCTGTCGGTGAGCCCTGTCGGTGAGCCCTGTCAGTGAGACCCCTGCCGCCTTCAGGGGTTTACCTCCCTTGTTTCCTGGCGGCGGGTGGGCTCCGTGTGGTCGTACCGCTCCTTTGCGCTTATGTGGCCCGCGGGCCCTGGGTCTCCGTGGCAGGAGCGGGTGAGACTGGCGTCCCGGCCCCACCGAAGGCGCTGTGCCGGCACTGCGGAGCTCTCCGCCGCGGGAGTCTGTCCTCCGCCCCTGTCTCCGGTTATTAAAGCCGTTAGACGTGGTCTGGGCCCCGCGCCGGGCCCCTTAAGTTTGATTAATGCTCAGCGAATGGCTTTGCTTTGGCCCGCAAGGCGTGGGAGGAAAGGGACTTCCAGGAAGCGTACTCCAGGCCTCTTACCGCGGGGCCCCCGGCGCGCTGACGTTCCCTCCGGCCCCTCGCCCTCCCCGATCCCTGAACCCCGGCTCCTGTCTGCTACACCCCGTCCCGTGAGCCCCATCCCCTCGGGGTGGCCGGGCCTGTGACCCGCCTGGGCCTGGGGGCTCCTGTCTGCTCCCCCCCCCCCCCACCCCCACCCTCACCCCCCCCCTCGCCACGTCGTGCCGCGTCTCCCCGCCCCACTCTCAGATCGCGCTTCCTGCACGTGTCGTTCGTCCTGCTGGAACTGTGCCCCGTCGGGTTCGGCTGCCAGGTCTCAGTCAAAATCAGTCTCTGTTTCCCCCCCTTACGCAACCTGGCCCTGAACCTGCCACTGCTGTTGCTCTGCTGGCACTAACTGCAGCCCCTAGCCACCAGTGTTTATTTATCTATTTGTACCTGTTTCATGTACAGTAATATCTTTCAACCCCCTTTAGCAGTTGGCTTTTTTTTAAATATATTTTTTTCTTTTTTCGTAAGCAATGAAGACATTTGTGTGGAAGTCAAAGCGTACTTTGGGGATTTGGTTAAGGAAAAATTGATTTTTTAATCATGTTTGATTACAAGATAAATTATAAGCGCAAAACAAACCCTGTTATTTTAATCACAAACAAAATGAGTTCATTGCAACACTCCGTGTTTTATCTTGAGCAAATGCCGGTCTAATTGCGTGTGTGTGTGGGTCTGTGTACACCGGTTTGTGTCTGTGTGTGTGTGCGTATGTGTGTGTGCACGTGCATGTACGTACGTGTGTGTGTGTGCATGTACGTACGTATGTGTGAGTGTGTGTGTATGTGCGTGTACGTACGTACGTGTGTGTGTGTGTGTGCACGTGTGTGTGTGCGTGCGTGCGTGCGTGCGTGTGTGTGTGTGTGTGTGCGTACGTGTGTGTGTGTGCTGTGCTTGATAAGCTGATGAGCAGCGCTGAGCGTGTTCTCACAGGGTGAGTGAGCGGCTGGCAGTGGGCATGTGGCCTGGGCCTCCCGGCCCTGTGGACGTTTTCAGTTAGTCACGCTTCTGAGAACACGCCCTGCTCCCGCACACGCCACCCCACCTCTCACCGCAGCATGGCCGCTTTTCAGGGAAAACCAATCGGCGAGCTCCATCGATCTCCCCCGCGCCGCTCCCAACATCGGCTCCCGCTGTTCCGTTTGTGCCTTCGGGCTTCTCCGATTCAACAACTCCCCCCCTCCTCTCCCCCCTCCCCCTCCAGTCTACCCCACAGCCCCCCCCCTAAGGTTTTGACAGAAATAGACTTAAGATTTTTATTTATTTTTTTTTATTTAACCACTGCTTCCCAGTCAGGCTGGAATCACGGTGCTGTGCGGGATGAGGCCTTCCTCTACCGCTCTTATTCCCCTGCATTACTCCAGCTAACACACAGTGTTCTCCCAGTGTTACTGGAACGTTTTGTTAATGTTGTAACACGCCACTGCGTGGCTGTAACATTGTGCTGCCGCGTTGTAGAAATGTAGAAGGTCACTCGTCCCTGGGCGAGGTGCCGGTGGCGTAACTGGATTAGCCAGCGCCCTGTGGTGCGGGTTGTGGCCTGGTTCAGCGTGACGCGTGGCCCCTGGGGTCTGTCCCTCCCGCAGGTACGATAAGGAGGGCCACGCCCTGGAAGCCCAGTCGATGACGGAGCTGAAGGGCGGCGGAGGAGGCGGAGGGAACACCAACTGGAAAATGCTCAGCGACGTCAAGACTGAGCACCTGGGGCACGGAGAGAAGGTGCGCATGCGCGCATACACACACACACACACACACACACACACACACACGTGACATGACCTGCTGTTACAGTCACAGTTCAGGCCTGTAGTAATCCCTCTTTTCAAAAGCGACTTGCACAGCTTACTTTTTAAATTTTCTTTACGTGCAGTTCATTTATGTGGCTGAATATTTCACTGCAGAAATTGAAGTCAGGTACCTTTTCTCAAGGGGACAATGGTAGTGCTCCACCTGGGAATCAAACCCGCAACCTCTGGGTCGTGAATCGTATTCCCCGGCCCTTATCTTACGCTGCCACGCGCGCAGAGCCACTTCCTGCTCCCTCCCGAGGAGAATGGAAAGGAGGATGTGCAGCTTCAAAGGGCCGCGTTTGTGGAACAGTGTGGCGCTGATGCGTTTAAGATATCTGTCCCCCTCATCAGATATCACACCTCCTCCTACCCCCCCCAGGCTCACCTCACCTCCTTGGATCAGAACTGCACACGCACAGGAGGGGAGGTGGGATTCATGCAATGTGACCCAGCCTCGCCCACCGCGTCATCGCGCTGTAGGACAGCTGGCCGGGGCGCAGGGCATTCTGGGAGCTCCTCGTCTCCGCGCTGCGATCGCGCCGTTCGGATGGCGGCGGCTCGGGCTCGTTAGTCATTAACGGAGAAGCTGCCGCTGGCGGCGTTCTGCTGCCCCGCCAGCGCTCGCTAACAGCGCTGAACACGCGCGCGCCGCGGCTATCCGTGTCTGCTGATCCAGCTGATTAGCCAGGATGATGCATCGAGACCCGTGATAAAGTGGTTGAGATAAGGACTAATATTAAATGGGGGGGGGGGGGAAACAATGGAATAAGACTTCTGTTTTTAATGTTAATTAGGTTTGTGCAGATGAACATGTCGGCTACCATAGAACATAATAATAACAATAATAATAATAATAATAATAGTGGTTTCATGCAGCAAAGTGATCTCTGTGGTGGGTGCCTGGCGGTGGAGGTGGCGGTGGAGGTGGGTGAGGGGATGTGTTGGTTGCAGCAGACCAGGACAAAGTGTATGCCAGTGTTTTAATGCAGTGCTTTTATTAAACACGTACTGTATTAATAACGGGTGAAGAAAATAGTTAGGCTACCAATATTTATTTCCACCGTTCTTTTCGAACTGTGTTCAAAGGGCTTTCTGTAGGCGGCCTACCGCTTATCTACAAATGATTTTCTTGCTGAAGGCACTGTATCATCTGTTTCTGTGGTGTTCTACAGAATCTATAGTCTATTTATGTCACTATTCCTACATTTCTTCCTGACATGTCTCCTGTGGTTTCAGCTCAAAATATGCCAAACTACTATATCATCTGCCTGAACGCTTATAGTTTTCTAGACTGTGCAGTTCAGATATTTTCAAGCCGGTCTCTGGTTGGTGGGACTGGCTGGCCTGCTTCAGAATTCTGAGCTGGAATTTAAACATCAGGCCATTCACTGCGGTAGCTGATAGGAGGAGTTCAGTGCTGCTGTTGGCAAATCCTAATTGTAGCTAAAGCTGGCCTAATACATTTTACTGATAATTACAAGCCACCCCTAGCACACTGCCAGGGAGTATAGTCATAAATATTAACTTCATTTTAATGTATCTCACACTCTGCTTTAGTGAATGAACATTACGAAAAGTAGTCTAGTTATTGTACTATTTTTAAATGTGTCAGTTGAGCCTTTAGCAATCCAGCATTTTGCTCTGGACCTTTATACCTAATCTGGACTTGATTGCTTATCGTTGGCTTGCCAACCGTGAAAGTAAATATTTTTGACATATTAATCCCGGCCCAGTGATTTTTACTCAAATGCCACCAAAGTTGGACCTATATTGATATGAGATAATTAGTGTAATGTCATTCCAGGCTAGCCTGTGTGCGAATAGCTTGCCTGGTCGCCTAGGTGACGTGTTTACTTCTCTTGAAAAGGCACGGCAGAAAGTGCCCAGATTGCCGGTTACCGTCAGCGACGTCATCCCACGCAGCTGACACGCGATTAACCGTTTCCATGGCAGCGCGAGTCTCAGGTACCGCGGTGCGACTTCTGCTCAGGCTGAAAGGGCCGTGTCTGTTTCTACTCCTGGGCGCTCTGATTCTCTAACGTTAGTTGCAGTATTGTTTCTTAACCGCCACGCGGCGCTGAATTGTCTTAGCGGCATTGTGTCAGATGTAAGCATTTGTCAGTATGAAATGTGACACCTTTTCCTCATGTTTCATCGCAGTGGTATGAGAATTCAGTGCCGTCGAGGCGAAGTAGGTCCGCAGGAAACCCTGCCTTCGTACGGGGCACTTGAAGCTCTCCAGATAACACACGCAACAGGTGACAATGAGCTGACTTCGAAATGTACAGAGAAAGAGACGATATATAGAGTAAGCCGTTAAAGGCATGTAGCATGTACGATGCCAAAAAGACGCAGCGTGACACACTGAACGCACGGTGAAGTAAAACGGAAGACTGGTGCGCTGGAGAGCGCGGCTTTCTGCTCCTTTCTGCGTTTAAAAGCCGATGGAACGGATAAGAGTCTTGGGGGCGTGGCTGATTTGAGGATGAGCCCCGGGCTGTCACAGGAGCCGAGGAGCGCACGCTGCGTTCAGAGGTGGCGGGAAAGGCAGGAATGAGTGTTCAGCGAGAGGGGAGGGGGGATAGGGGGCGGGGGCGGGACAGACAGCGCGCAGAGGAAGGGGCGGGAGGGAACGGGAACATAAACCGGCAGTGGTTTTGGAAGCTCAGGTGAAGGGGAGAGCGGGGGAATAGATGCCCCCGGTGGGGAAGCGCTGAAGATGAAAATAGGAATTGAGTCTTCAGGGCGGGGTCTCCCTGTCATGCCTTATAAATCATAATTACCTCGGCTGCCTGGGACAGCAATGTTGACGAGACATCGTGAAGAGGGAGAATTCGCGATCGGCGGGACTTAAAGGGACTGTGGCGTGAGCCGCCTCTGCGATACCGTGGGGCGGGGACGCCTTAATCCAGCCCTCCGGTCCTAATCCAGCCCTCCGGTCCTAATCCAGCCCTCCAGTCCTAATCCGGCCCTCCGGTCCTAATCCGGCCCTCCGGTCCTAATCCGGCCCTCCGGTCCTAATCCGGCCCTCCGGTCCTAATCCAGCTCTCCGGTCCTAATCCAGCCCCCCGGCCCTCCAGTCCTAATCCGGCCCTCCGGTCCTAATCCAGCCCTCCGGTCCTAATCCGGCCCTCCGGTCCTAATCCGGCCCTCCGGTCCTAATCCAGCCCTCCGGTCCTAATCCGGCCCTCCGGTCCTAATCCGGCCCTCCGGTCCTAATCCGGCCCTCCGGTCCTAATCCGGCTCTCCGGTCCTAATCCGGCTCTCCGGTCCTAATCCAGCCCCCCGGTCCTAATCCAGCCCTCCGGTCCTAATCCAGCCCTCCGGTCCTAATCCAGCCCTCCGGTCCTAATCCGGCCCTCCGGTCCTAATCCAGCCCTCCGGTCCTAATCCGGCTCTCCGGTCCTAATCCAGCCCTCCGGTCCTAATCCAGCTCTCCGGTCCTAATCCGGCCCCCCGGTCCTAATCCAGCCCCCCGGTCCTAATCCGGCCCCCCGGTCCAAATCCGGCTCTCCGGTCCAAATCCAGCCCTCCGGTCCTAATCCGGCTCTCCGGTCCTAATCCGGCTCTCCGGTCCTAATCCGGCCCTGGTCTTCTTTTCTCCCAGGCAATCAGCTGAGAATTCAGTGCTAGTAATTGGCCAGGGTGTATTCACACCTGGCTCCCAAGCAAAGGGAAGGTGGAAAACCAGCGGGACCTGGGCTCCTGAGGGCCGTGATTTGAGTATGAGCCAGGGCCGCAGGGACCCTGCCATGCTTCAGCTCCAGCACTCAGACGGGAGGCTGACAAAGAACAGGGATGCCTGAAGCAACACACGTATGTGCAGAGAGGCAAGCCTTCTCACCCAGGGGGAGAGCGCACTGCAAGAAATGACTCTACATAAAATACTGTAATGAAGCCAGATTGTTTGAAAAAGTTCCTGCAATTTTGGATGCTTTCCATAATATTAAAACACACCGTAGGCAACACATTATGTAAAAACTTTAAACACTTCTTTCTGTATGTGATTTTCCTGGAGAGGTCTTCTGCTTGTGAATGCCTGAGCGCATTAAAAGATTTCAAACCGGCTGACGGAGGCAAGTGCGAATACAAATAGTTTTCGTAAATTGCGAGAAACGTTGGTAAATAAAATCTACTAAAGCGCAACAAGAACCCGGCGAAAAGCCGTTTAGCAATTTCCAAGGCCTTTGAATGGACTAAAGGTTTGCAACAAACAACAATATAATCATTTTTTGTTTGCGCTCTTCCTTGAGTTTTAGATACCAGAGACCAGCTGCTTGCAGTTTATCTGTTGGCGGCAAAGACTTTAGAACTTGGGAATATTAGGTTTTCCTCTTGCAGGAATGATTACTGCGTAGCCTCCACACCAACACATTGCAAAGCACATTATTCTGAAGCGCAGCGAATCAGCGCAAACCTGCTTTACCCCCAAAGGTTTGCATTTGAATATTCGATATATTTTCTATATGAACACAGGAGAGATCCCAGCGGCTACTTTTTCTAAATGTAGCTTTATCTTGGAAACTGGTGTTCGCCTTTGTACGAATCTAAGAAACAAAATGGCGGAATTCAGTCGAGCTGAAATTGGGAGGCGGGGGGCGGGAGGGGGAGGGGGGTGGGTTCTGTTGGCGGTGACATCACGGTCCTCGGCTGAGCAGTAGCATTGGAGTCCCGCTGCAGCCTGCTCCCGATGTCCGCCTCGGCCAGCTGAGAAGTCAGCCTCAGGCGTGAGCGCGCGCAGCCGCGGCGATGCTCAGTCTGCCGTTTAGTGAGCGCTCAGCCGAACCCTCAACCGCCGGGCGGTCGCCAGGGAAACCCGCCCTCGGCCGAGAGCGCAGAACATGCAGATCCCTTCAGCGGGCTTGGGACATGAGCGCGACCTCTGTGTGACCCAAACTGGTACGTGCAGTTAGCATGGCGCGGGGCCTGTTAATGCAGGCAGCCGGGCTCCATTCCCAAAAAACGGTGCCCACCTTTACTCACCCGGCAGCTCGAGAACCGCTTTCTCTGGGGCACCCCTGCGTAACCCTGCAAGGCCACGTGTGCATTTAGCTTCCATTTAAAACTGGGGCCCCCCGTCACAGAAGTTTGGAAATCGGATTAAGAAATGAATTTGTTCACGTGTTTTCTTTGCATGAACCGTGTGATCACTCCCTTCAATGATTGTGCCATTGTTTCACGTTTGAGGTGATCCTGGTGAAATGCTTTGAAATCATGCCCTTAGCAATAGTGATCAATTTTAAAATAAAAAATGTAAAATTTTATTTCCTTGAAGACTGAGGTCAGGACTTTGCCGCAGGCCTGTGTCTCTGCAGTGGATTAAGGAGAAAAGCAGAATACGCAATGAGGGCAAATGCCCCGGAAGGGCAAATCGCCTCTTCTGCTTCCTCCATATTTAACATTAGCCCAGGAAATTTCACATCTTGAACATTTGTCTGCATCACAGATAAATATGCCGCTATACGTCATATCTGTCATCAGGTGCCTGTGGTGTCTTGTGTGTGTGGTCCCCCCCTTCCTTCCCCACACACACACACACACACACACACACACACACACACACACACAGTAGCGTTTTTCTATCCGGCGTCTGGAATCCCGGTACGCTTTTACGCAGCGCGATGTATTTAGCGCTCGATGCTCATCCTGTCGATATCCCCGCCCACAGAGCTCTCGCTGTCAGTCACCTCAAAGTTCCCGCGGCCTTCTCTCCGAGGAGTCCTCTGACTCGCGTCGCTGCTCCCGCGATCGTTTTGATTACCGCAGGAAAAGCGCAGCCCGGTCCCTCAGGCAGCGCGGGAGGGTGGAGGAATGGAAAGGGTTGGAGGCAGCGCGGGAGGGTGGAGGAATGGAAAGGGTTGGAGGCAGCGCGGGAGGGTGGAGGAATGGAAAGGGTTGTGTTCAGTGTGAGTGTGTCTTTACCGCTGCACTGGACCCCTCCTAGCTGTGTTCAGTGTGAGTGTATCTTATCCACTGGACCAGACCCCTCCTCCTAGCTGTGTTCAGTGTGACTGTATCTTATCCACTGGACCAGACCCCTCCTCCTAGCTGTGTTCAGTGTGAGTGTATCTTATCCACTGGACCAGGACCCTTCCTCCTAGCTGTGTTCAGTGTGAGTGTATCTTATCCACTGGACCAGACCCCTCCTAGCTGTGTTCAGTGCGAGTGTATCTTATCCACTGGACCCCTCCTAGCTGTGTTCAGTGTGAGTGTATCTTATCCACTGGACCCCTCCTCCTAGCTGTGTTCAGTGTGAGTGTATCTTATCCACTGGACCAGACCCCTCCTCCTAGCTGTGTTCAGTGTGAGTGTATCTTATCCACTGGACCAGACCCCTCCTCCTAGCTGTGTTCAGTGTGAGTGTATCTTATCCACTGGACCAGACCCCTCCTCCTAGCTGTGTTCAGTGTGAGTGTATCTTATCCACTGGACCAGGACCCTTCCTCCTAGCTGTGTTCAGTGTGAGTGTATCTTATCCACTGGACCAGGACCCTTCCTCCTAGCTGTGTTCAGTGTGAGTGTATCTTATCCACTGGACCCCTCCTCCTAGCTGTGTTCAGTGTGAGTGTATCTTATCCACTGGACCAGACCCCTCCTCCTAGCTGTGTTCAGTGTGAGTGTATCTTATCCACTGGACCAGACCCCTCCTCCTAGCTGTGTTCAGTGCGAGTGTATCTTATCCACTGGACCAGACCCCTCCTCCTAGCTGTGTTCAGTGTGAGTGTATCTTATCCACTGGACCAGGACCCTTCCTCCTAGCTGTGTTCAGTGTGAGTGTATCTTATCCACTGGACCAGACCCCTCCTCCTAGCTGTGTTCAGTGTGAGTGTATCTTATCCACTGGACCCCTCCTCCTAGCTGTGTTCAGTGTGAGTGTATCTTATCCACTGGACCCCTCCTCCTAGCTGTGTTCAGTGTGAGTGTATCTTATCCACTGGACCAGACCCCTCCTAGCTGTGTTCAGTGTGAGTGTATCTTATCCACTGGACCAGGACCCTTCCTCCTAGCTGTGTTCAGTGTGAGTGTATCTTATCCACTGGACCCCTCCTCCTAGCTGTGTTCAGTGTGAGTGTATCTTATCCACTGGACCAGACCCCTCCTCCTAGCTGTGTTCAGTGTGAGTGTATCTTATCCACTGGACCAGACCCCTCCTCCTAGCTGTGTTCAGTGTGAGTGTATCTTATCCACTGGACCGGACCCTCCTCCTAGCTGTGTTCAGTGTGAGTGTATCTTATCCACTGGACCCCTCCTAGCTGTGTTCAGTGTGAGTGTATCTTATCCACTGGACCCCTCCTCCTAGCTGTGTTCAGTGTGAGTGTATCTTATCCACTGGACCCCTCCTCCTAGCTGTGTTCAGTGTGAGTGTATCTTATCCACTGGACCAGACCCCTCCTAGCTGTGTTCAGTGTGAGTGTATCTTATCCACTGGACCCCTCTTAGCTGTGTTCAGTGTGAGTGTATCTTATCCACTGGACCCCTCTTAGCTGTGTTCAGTGTGAGTGTATCTTATCCACTGGACCAGACCCCGCCTGTGTTCAGTGTGAAAGGGATTTGTCCACATCTCCCTTCAAACCTGTGTTCAGCATTAATAGGTGCCAGTAAGCACACCTGAGTGAAAAAACACTGTGTTAAGCCTCTCCGATCAACGAGGCAGGGTGACGTGTTCTTCAGCGTGATTAGGGAACAGGTTTTTTAACCAGGAGGTTGTAGATTCAAATACCTGGTTTGGCAGTGCAAGCCCTTCTTGTGCCCTTGGGTCACGGGAGGGTTTTGTGAGATGCCCTGATTCTGTCTGTTTTTAAGGAGGGCGTGTGCAGAGGTGAGGCAGGCCCTGGCCCTCGCGCCCTTTAAACAAAGCTGTGCCTGGGCTGTGTTCTCTTATTAAACACACAGCCCACGTGTTGCTTAGCTTGGAGGAGGGCATCAGAATTCCAGTCGGCAACTGTGCCTAGGCTTACTGGATTCTGAACATCCCCCCCCCCCCCCCTCCTCCCCCCCGTGCCTGTAGGAATTATGGCTTCTGACAAATATGGAAAATATTGCAAGAACAACTGAGTTCTAGGCGGGGGGAGGGAGAATGGGGAATGGTTATTTGGAAGAATAACACACCAAAACGCATCTAGTCCTCCTTTGGCGTTTCTCTGCCAATTATTCAGCTGAACGCCACTCCACCGCACCTTCTCAATCCCCTTCCCCCCCCCCCCCCCCCCCCCCCGAAACGCATCTCACGCGACCTGCAGCCCTCATGCATGTATTTATATCTCCAGCCCTTGCAGGTTTTTCCAGGTGCGCTTTTGTTTGCCTGCATCCGAAGGACTCGTCTCCATTTACATTTATGGTAATGGAAGGGGGATTTTTTCTCCCTTTAAATTCCGGGAATTTAGAATTCAGTCTTTATCTTCCACTTTGCTGTTGAATTAAGCATTTTGTTGCCCACGGTGGTGGTATTGTACCAAGATTTTCGCGTTTAAATTTAGCATTTTAATTACGCTGCATTTTAAAATGCCTTTAAAGTTCTGCGCGGCTGTCCTGCTCGACTGAGTGTAAAAAGGTGTTCTGCTGAACCTTCAGTTCCGTGTTGTTGACAGTCTGATTCCTGTGGGCAGGCACACTGTGTACAGAGCCGTGTCTTTGGGAATAGTATGCTTGAGCGCTTGTTTTTCAGTGTGTGCTGTGTGACCTGGCTCCTCTTGTTTGTGTGTGTGCGTGTGTGCGTGCGTGTGTCTGTGCGCACACTGGTGTGTGTGTGTGCATGTGTGTGTGTGCGTGCCTTTGTGCACTGGTTCTGAGCTCTGGGTGAATGAAACCCACCCTGGTGTGTTTTCCAGGCCGATTACTTCAGCTGCGTAGCCAACATCGTGTACCTGCGCAAGGAGAACTGCCTGTACCAGGCCTGCCCCACGCAGGACTGCAACAAGAAGGTGGTGGACCAGCACAACGGCATGTTCCGCTGCGAGAAGTGCGACCGCGAGTTCCCCAACTTCAAATACCGCCTCATCCTGTCTGTGAGTGTGCCGCTCCCTCCCTCCTCCTCCTCCTCCTCTCCGTCAGTGTGCCGCTCCCTCCCTCCCTCCTCCTCCTCTCCGTGAGTGTGCCGCTCCCTCCCTCCCTCCCTCCTCCTCTCCGTGAGTGTGCCCCTCCCTCCCTCCTCCTCCTCCTCTCCGTGAGTGTGCCGCTCCTTCCCTCCCTCCTCCTCCTCTCCGTGAGTGTGCCGCTCCCTCCCTCCCTCCCTCCTCCTCCTCTCTGTGAGTGTGCCCCTCCCTCCCTCCCTCCCTCCTCCTCCTCTCTGTGAGTGTGCCCCTCCCTCCCTCCCTCCCTCCCTCCTCCTCCTCTCCGTGAGTGTGCCGCTCGCTCGCTCCCTCCCTCCCTCCCTCTCTCCTCCTCCTCCTCTCCGTGAGTGTGCCGCTCGCTCCCTCCCTCCCTCCCTCCCTCCCTCCTCCTCTCCGTCAGTGTGCCGCTCCCTCCCTCCCCCCTCCTCCCCTCTCCCCCCATTCCTCCCTTCTATTATGTACTCTTGTAATTGTGTGTATAATGTAATGATAAATGCATATCACAGCAGTACATTAAAAAAAAGCACTGTATCTTCTGAAAGGCATTTTGTGTATGTGCTTATGTAGTGAGCAGCAGGATGGGAGCCCCGCCCACACTAGGGGACTCGTGGGGACCTGTATGTGTCTCCAGGTTATCTGTCTCCAGAGTCCGCCCCCCTACACACTGCACCACACATCTTGCCCCATTTCGGTTCATATTCGCGCCCGTGCCATCAAAGACCCGCTTCTCCCAGAGCTGGGTTTGATGGTGACATTCGGTCACAGTTGGGCTTTTTTGGCCATGCACACCAGCTGAGTGAGAAGGGCGTTCCTGTTGAAAAGGAAGTCATGGCTATGGTGAAACGTGGTGGAGAGTCTTTGTTTTGGGGTTGTTTTGACTGCACTGCTCCTGGGGGTCTTGCGAAGGACATTTTGGCCAAAAGCCTGGTGTCTCTGGCCAGGAAGCTCAAACTTGGCCACAAGTTTAGCGAGACCATGATCCCACACATATCTCAGAGCAATTAGCAAACGGTTAACTGACCACAACATGGCTGTTTTCCAGTGGCCATTTTGTGTCTCCAGACTTGAATCTGATGACAAATGATTTGGTCTGAATTGAACAGAGCAGTGCCCATTTTTGGTGGTGACGCATTATATTGCCGTATTTTGCACTTTTTAAGGGTTTTGGCAGCCTTCTCGCTCCCCCTTCATTTTAAAGTCCGCTTTCGCCTGTCCTCATCCCCCTGAATCCTCGCCCTCTGCTTCTTCTCCTCAAACTCTGGCTTTGATCATTTTTCTCTCCTTTCTTCTCTGTCCCCGTTCCCTATTTACATTAACTTGTCCTGCATGACTTTGGTCATTTTTTTAATCTTTATATAAGTGCCTCCTCCTCTCCCCCCCGTAATACTGAGTTTTGGGTTTAACTGGCCACCCCTGCCTCCCTGTGAGAGCTTCCACAGGAAACGGGGTCGTTCTTCTCCTCCCTCTTATCGTTACCGCCTAGACCGGTTATTTTGTTTGTTTCTTTTTTCCGTGCGAGTGCATTAAAATGTTTCGTACTAATTTTGTCAGAAAGCAAGCCTTTGCCGCCAGACGTCTGAAACGCTGGCTTGTTTTTGCCGCAGAGCTCGTGCCAGACAGAGTGCTGCTTTAGCTCACTCACACCCCTCCCTCCCTCTATCTCTTTCTCTCGCTCTCTCTCGCTCTCTCTCTCTCTCTCTCCCTCTCTCCCGCTCTCACTCACTCTTCCTCTTTCTTGCATTTATGATATGTAAAATACCATCTGTGGGCCTTGCTGGTTAAGAGAGTGAAGAGGACTGTTTACCTCGGTGCACAGCACGCGTGTGACTTGCTTAGTAGGTCATCAGAGTTCCACTTGGGAAACGGGCCGAGAGTCACCTGGCCTCTGTACATGCCCCCCCTCCCCCCTGCTCCACAGCCAGGCTCAAGTCGTCTGAAAAGTCCCCTTTAGGAGGAGGGAGGGGTGTGTGCGGGGCTGTAGGCTGACACCGCTGGTGAAGTCTCTGCCGGGCGCCCTCTCCTCCGTCCACCTCCGCGCGTCCGGCTCGGCGGGGTCTCTTTGCTGGGTCTCTTTGCTGGGTCTCTTTGCTGGGTCTCTTTGCTGGGTCTCTTTGCTGGGTCTCTTTGCTGGGTCTCTTCGCTGGGTCGCGGCCCGCGCGCCTTGTCTGCGCCTCCCGGGCTAGTCTGACGCGTCACTCGCGCTCACGCACGCAGATCGCCTCCTCGTTAATCACTGTTTACATTTAATTATTCCTCTCGCTGACCGAGCCTCACATTAGATTAGATTTGGAGGACGGCTGAGACTGGAGTAAATACTCTCAGTGAACCGTGTGGAGGATTTCAGACCCAGTGGAGAATTGGCGCGGTTTTCTCCAGCGTCACTAAGACCTTAAGCCGTGCGCACTGATGGGAGGGGCTTGAGCAGCCGACGCGGCGGACTCGGGCACACGTGCACATGCGTGCACACGCACACATATAGGCACACGCACGCACACACGCGCACACACACACACACACATATAGGCACGCGCACACACACACACACACACATATAGGCACACGCACGCACACACGCGCGCACACACACACACACACACACACACACACATATAGGCACACGCACGCACATACGCGCACACACACACACACACACACACATAGGCACACGCACGCACACACGCACGCACACACACACATATAGGCACGCACACACACACACACACACACACATATAGGCGCACGCACGCACACATGCGCACGCACGCACGCACACACACACACGCACACACACACACACATACACACACATACAGGCACACGCACACACATACACACACATACACGCACACACACATACACACACACACGCACGCATGCACACACACACACACACATACAGGCACACACACACACGCACACACACATGCACAGACACTCTGGGACACACGCACACTGCAGGCACATGTGAATGCACACACAGAGACAGGCAGGTAGACTTGTGCAGGCGCGCTCAGTGTGTTCTCCCTTGTGCCCGGCAGGCCAACATCGCTGACTGCGGGGATAACCAGTGGGTGACCTGCTTCCAGGAGAGCGCAGAGGCCATCCTGGGACACGACGCAGATTACCTGGGCAAGCTGAAGGAGTCGGTGAGTGTGTGCGAGAGTGTGTGTGTGTGTGTGAGAGGGTGTGTGTGTGTGAGAGGGTGTGCGTGTATGTGTGTGTGACAGTGTGACAGGGTGTGTGAGTCGGGGTTTGTGTGTGAGAGTGTGACAGGGAGTGTGTGTGGGTGTGTGTGTGTGTGTGTGTGAGAGAGAGAGGGTGTGTGTGTGAGAGAAGGTGTGTGTGTGTGTGTGTGTGAGAGAAGGTGTGTGTGTGTGTGTGTTTTATACAGAGCCTTAGGGCCTGTCCAAGTCTCAGCCCAACATATCCCTCAGTAGACATTTTAACTGCAGCGCTTCCAGAGTTGACACCAGGGTTTGTGCCGGTGTCCCCCGGGGTTTCGGAGTGCGGCGGATGGAGAGAAGATGCAGGATAGGGGTTTGCAGAGGACACGGGCTGTCAGGGAGGGGGAGCCGTGCAGAAGTCAGTCTTTCTGCGCTGTCGCATTATCGGGAGAGGCACCGAAACGCTGGTTTTATTGTGCCGCTTAATTCCCTTTACCGCTCACTTTCCTGCTAATCTCATCTGCGCATCCCGCTTCTCTCAGCGTTGTCTTTCTATTGGTACACTCGGTCGATTATGTGATCATTTCTGAAGTATGAAGAAAGGGGTGAAATCGGTGTTGATGACAGACGCAGGAAACAAAAGAGATTTTTTTTTTCAAACCAGCGAAGAGTAATTGTCCAATTTAACCGAAATGTTTGAACTAGCAATCTAATTGGCCAGAGTATTGCTATTGATCGGTAGGCTCATTTAATCTGTTAACCTTTTTGGATGCGTTTCATAGTTACAGTTTGTTGGTGTGCTATAGTTCTTTTTAATACAGTGATTTTGTAATGTGTCGAGTATCGTATCCCTGTTAAAGATCTAGGAAAATGAAATCTCTGAACTCCTTGCTGATTTGTTTTAGTACTTTTTTTCATTCACAAATGGCCCAGAAATATTTCAAAAGGATTCTTCCAAAAAAAGTGGAAAAGCCTGTGCCAAGATTGCCTTCCCCCCCCCCCCCCCGGCTAAACACCAGGTTTTCAGTGGGCGGGGTTAGCTGGGTTCAATGTACGTCACGTTCGCTAAGACCAGTGAAGTCCTTTCTGCGTGTAATACGTAAATGATGCTCTTGCCGCTTTTGTGCCGGCAAACTTACGTTGGAAATGCCTGAGCGTTGCGCCTTTGCCTGGATGCAAACAAAAAAAACCAATACCCTTTTTTCTTTTCCAAAACAAGGAAGAGGCTCGCGAGGCTTTCATTTCTGCAGACCCGCAGGCACTGCAATATCACGCTAACCCCAGCAGTTCATATTTACTGTGCCCTTTTTCACAAGGAGGACTTTTCCAACTACGTACGAAAACAGCGTGGCGTCGCTAAAGAGCTAGTGCTGGCGTGCGGCGCGGTGCTTCCCCTCCCTTCACCTCCCTTCACCTCCCTTCCCCTCCCTTCACCTCCCTTCACCTCCCTTCACCTCCCTTCACCTCCCTGCACAGCTGCTGCTCCTGACCCTCCTGGCTGTGCCAAGGCAGACACGCCGGATCGATAAGTAGGCCTACCGTTAGCTGGCGGTAATGAAATGGCCTTCAAGCTCAGGTGTGCGGAATCAAAACCCTCCTTATTCCAGTGTGGCGTCCAGAGTTCCAGACTGCTGTTGGGTCTAATGTGGGTGCACAGTAGCTCCGTGTTCCGGAGGTGTTACACACTGAATGATCGGCAGGTTTAACTACAGTAAAGCCTTGCTTATGTTTTCTTTTGTGTTGTCCGGTAGTCTGATGTTACTACACGGGACAACATACTCCAGTCATGCATTGAGGAGTGGTTTACATGTGACTGCATGACTTATGGGTATGAATATTAATGAGCACAGGATACACGCCCACCCTATCCTTATCTGCCAAACAGGTCACAATAATCTAATAGTGTTTATTGCAATTTAATGGTTATAATTGGGTTAAAAACTTGCGATACATTTGGTAAAAGATGTTTGATGGGTTTATATTTCCCTAAACAAGATGTCGGCCGACCTTTTACCTAATGTACCCTAATGGAGCTGTGGATTCAGAACCATGATCGTTAGAGTATCTACTAACGGCGTACTTACAGTCTTATGTTGCTATCTAACATTAGCTCCCTTATTTGTTGCCGTTGATGTCTAACAGTAAAGTGTATCAGATGTAATCGCATCTGCTGACACTTGTTGAAATGAAGGTTCGGATGTTGCTTGGTGTTTCTGTTTATGAGGACGCTGTTGATCGCCTGTAGGCAGTCCTCTTTCTCCACAGTTCTGTGCGGCTGGAGCGTCTTCTGAGAAAATGAGACTCTCTGAAACGCTCTTATTGCTACACCCCCGAGCAAGCCACGCCGCTTTGTTTGGGGGTGTACAGTAGCTTCATTTCCAATGGAACTGGGATTTAGAGTATGAAACAGATGTTGCCAAATCCACCAAATTTTAAAAAAAATGAAGGATTAGCAGGAGAGTAAATGTGGAACAGAAGTCTCACAGCACCTCGCTGCGCTCAGAGGGTTGGGCATGGCGGTATTGAGCTCCTGCTGAATTGTGAGTAGGCTTCTGAGAGTTTGCTTGAAGCGCGCCTGTAAGTTGCGTGCATGACACTAATGACAAAATACAGCCAATAGTCTGCAACAGGGTTATTATCTATAATATCTTGGGGATGAAAGTAGCTGGGCAGCCTGAAGTCAGGAACCAGTGGCAGGAGTTTAGGGAACACCCTGTTTTGTCCATCTTGTGCACGTGTGTGTGTCTATGTATGTATGTATGTATGTATGTATGTATGTGTGTGTGTCTGTGCGTGCGTGTCTGTGTCTGTGCGTGCGTGTCTGTGCATGCGTGTCTGTGTCTGTGCGTGCGTGTCTGTGTCTCTGTGTCTGTGCGTGTGTGCGTGCTGGGAGACGCTGGTACTGGCTCTGCTTTTACGCCGGTCTGAAAGACTCTTAAGCCTGAGCTGCTGTCCCTCTCAGACACACTGACGCCCGGCTCTGCTTGTTCTCCAGAGTGAAACCTCCTTCGAAGAAGTCTTCCAGCAAGCCAACTTCAAGATGTACAACTTCCGCATCCGAGTGAAGCTGGAAACCTACAACGTGAGTCTGAGACCAGGAGCAGAATGACCTTAGTCACATTCCTTCATTATAATTACACCCCTGTCTTTAGTGTGCCTTTTTCCACAATTCTAATGGAAAGCCACATTTCTTTGCATAATGCAGAAGCACAGTGTGTCTGGCCATAATCAGTGCAGAAAAATGCCTCCGCAGTGCCGTACAATGAAATGGAAATCCCCTCTATTTATTTTCCTTTTTACCTTTGGAGAGTGAACAGGAGAGCCGAGGGAAATGCACTAGATCTGAAGGTATAGAAAATCCATATATTAACGCAATGCAAACCTTATTAAAACTTAATGAGGGCAGTAAGACATGGGGAATTGTAGTGGCACAGAGTTGTTTGATACCGCGCCCCGCCCCGCCCCCCCGCCGCAGTTAGTTTTTTTTCTTGAGTCGGGTAAGTGAGCGCGTGAGCTCGGGGGCTCGGGTAGCGCACGCTAGGCTTCGTCCCGCGCCCCACAGGGTAGAGTCCGAGGGCGCGTCCGGCTGATTTAGGGGGAGCGAGGAGCGGGCGACGCCGGACTCCCATCTGGCCGCGTGTGATTTATCCCGCCAGGGCCGGAGCGTCCGCGACCGTCCCGATTTATGACGGCCGGCCGGCCTCTCTCTGGGACCCGGCCCTGACTGGCCCACGGCCAGGCGCCCGTTTAGCCGTGCTCGGAGGCGCGAGCTGGCCTGAGAACGGGCGGGGCGGGGTGGGTGGCGGGCGGAGCAGCGAGGCCGTGGGCACAGGGGCCCACGCTGGGTGGGTGGCTTGCGGAGCAGCGAGGCTGTGGGCACAGCGGCACACGCTGGGCGGGTGGCGTGTTCGCTCGCGTAGCTGAACATGCAGCCCAGGGTCTGTCATGCAGTGCCGGCGCTACGTGTAATACCACACACCTCCACTAGGAGAGGCGAGTGGGGATTCTCACTCATACGCTGGCAGGAAGTGTAAATGTGCGGTTCAGCTCTGGTAGAATGGTGACCGCCTGCACCTCAGTCAGGCTGCTGTGGCACACGTGTACAGTGTACAGGACACACTGTCTCCGCTGCGTTCTGACAGAAAAAAAACACTATTTTGAATGATAACATGAAATAAAATCCCCCTTTTCATTTAGTGTGACCTTTTTAACGGACGCAGGTACAATCTCATCGCTTTGTCGATGATTGTGAATATGTAGCAGGACATACTCTGTTGCTGTTTTAGTGTAGTGTTCTGTAGTACTTGCTACGATACTGTAGTGTCGGCTGCTTATACAGTAACGTACTGGCTTTGCTGCCCCCTGTAGGATGTGAGGTGCATCGCCTAGAAGCATGAGTGCTAAATTCCATACGTGGAACTATGCAAGCGATGTATAACCTCATGTCAGAAGTACATGTTAGGGCTGGGCAGTATACTGCAGCAATAATTATTGAACGTAGGATCAATTATCACCGTCCTGTGATGGATTGCATTTTATCTTTGTAATTATACCTGATGCACAAGTAAACATGCAAGCTTCAGAGGCTGTGTGAAATTCTCCTGGGGAAGAAATGTCACCACTTATCTATTGGCTGTTGGCCAATCAGCAGCAAGGCCTTGCAGCTTCCTTGCGATTGGAAAAAAGCACCTCACATGATCAAATAGAAGCATTACAACCTTGCTGCTGATTGGATGCCTAGTCTACACCCAGTAGATATCAGTGGAGATGCTTTTTTTGCTGAAGCTGTATGAAATGGCAAACGCATTTGTTCAGTCCTGGCCTTGTGTGATGTGACCTCATCCAGAGAATGGAGATTAGGTGGGTAGGGGGGCCAGGGCTTGGCAGGCTTTGTTCCCTTCAGGGTTAACACCCCCCCCCCGCTTTACTTGTTCAGGGTCTATGTAGCTCTTATTTCCGTGTGTGTGTGTGTCAGAACGCACATTTCCGATTGCAGGAGCACGCATGCCTGTGCGTGGGTATGTGCGTGGGCGTTTTTACCATTTCTAAAGGCACGCGCTGGCCTGTGTTTGCATAGCGTGCTCTAGTTACGAGTTCAGCTGCCCACATTGTCTTTCAGGCCGGGTGTGACCAATAATCATGTCATGATGAACTCTGCCGCACCCAGCTGTGTGGTCCCTGCAGAGGTGCAGGGGTGGGCGTGCTTTGTGTGAGATTAGGAAAGGTTCGACGCTACAGGGGACTGACAGGCTGTAGGCGAGACGCATGTGGTGAAGGACAAGGGGGGAAGAAAAGGTACATTGTTTTTTTCCCCCCATCTTTCTTTTTGTGCGTGAGAGTTTGTGTGTGTAGATTTGTGAGATTGTGTGTGTGTGTGTTTGTGGGGGCGGTTTAGGGGATTGTGTGTGTGTAGGGAGTGGGGGGGGGGGGTTAGGGGATTGTGTGTGTGTAGGGAGTGGGGGGGGGGTTAGGGGATTGTGTGCGTGCGTGCGTGTGTGTACGTGTGTGTATTCTCCAGGTCTCTCTGTGTGATTCAGATCATTAGATGAGGGTGGGAGAACACATGCTGGGCTAAGGGGCTGTCAGATGTGCTTCACTAATCCTGAGCACAGACCGATCAACTACACACATGCAAACACACACACACACACGCACGCATACACCGGTGCGCCCGCACACACACACACACACACTCGTACACACACACGTGTGCCCGCACACACACACACTCGTACACACACACAGACATTAACAGTTGCACAGAACATTTGTGCATGCATGCACGCTCGCAGGCGCGCACACACACACGCATGTGCACACGCACACATGCTCACTCACACACACACACTCTCATTGCATTGCGCAGAAGATTTTGTGCATGCACGCGGGCACACTGCAGTGCTCTCTCTGGCAGTCTGACTCAAAGCCCTCGGGGAGTGAGAGTGTGTTTCATTGAGCCCGGCTCCTGCCCCGCTGAGCTCTCCGTACGCAGCACACACTGAGTGCACTGGCAAGGGAACAGGCGCAAGCCTCCGACCTTCTCCCCAGCGAGGCCGACTGGTCTGCGGCGCAGCCAACTTTTTATAGCCTTTCTGTTTGTTGGCGTGACCTTTCCAGTGCTTCTTGGCCCCCCAGTTTGACCTGCACAGAAGTGCTGGTAATGTGTGGGACCGCGTGCACCAGGACCCCTGAAGCTTTCTTTGAGCTCCTCTGCCCGTCGATGACCCCCCCCCCCCTTACCCCCCGCGTCTGTGGTGGCCTTCATTGTTCAGTGCTGCCCTGATGTGATGGAACACAACGGAAAGCTCTTTCCCCTCTCTCTGCTGTCGGCTAGTTGGGGATAGAACCGTGTGGTTTGGAGAGCATGGTGCAAACGTACAAACGGCAAGCACAGTTGATAAACTGATGGTACAAGTTAAAACAATATGAAAACGAACATGTGAAACTAGAATTAAGGACTGATTTACACAATTTAAAACAGAAAACAATATGAGTGAAATTAATTTCGAATGTGGCAAAACCTCAGCTGGTATAGGACTGGCTCCATCCCTGGTGTTGGTCCAGCCGGCCCTGTTAGGACTGGCTCCGCCCCTGGTGTTGGTCCAGCCGGCCCTGTTAGGACTGGCTCCATCCCTGGTGTTGGTCCAGCCGGCCCTGTTAGGACTGGCTCCATCCCTGGTGTTGGTCCAGCCGGCCCTGTTAGGACTGGCTCCATCCCTGGTGTTGGTCCAGCCGGCCCTGTTAGGACT